>NC_091937.1:5154305-5457500 GCF_041260155.1 Ptychodera flava | reverse complement strand
TGTAAATTTATCATGATCCATTATAGGGAGATTCTGCCACATTGTTTACTTGTAATCCGGTCTTCATGCCTTAGGATTGGTTATATATGCGTCAAGCCTATCCACGCGTCTTGGTCACTTGACATCTAGGAGTTCATTTTTTCAAATGGTCGACTGAAGAAAACGTCCTCCCACTCGCCAGTAACTCAGAGATGTGTCAAACACGGCTTTCCCTAAAAACGTTACGGTTTTCATTCAAACACTTTCAGCAGAGAAGGGACAATTCATGACAACGACTGAGATGAAGTAAGCTAGGCTTGGTATCCTCTTCAGATGTTGCCAGATATTACTGTCATATAAGAGTGTACCGTCTTCGCCGTTGAGGGCTCCAGTTCAAAGGTAGATCCAAAAGGCAAGAGGTACACAGCTTGACGCATAGATAACTAATCGGACACATGGAAGGATAAAAAGATGGGAAAAGGTTTTTCATTCCTATAAAACGTTTTATTATTGTCACGTAATTCTATTTTCTTGATACTCTCTCGTTTCGAATATACTAAGAATACTTCGAAAATAAAGAAAATACTATATAAGAAGAAAAAAGCAGAAAATAATAAAAAAAATGACTGTCTGTGGAAGTATCAGTTTCGAACGTGTTACCATTGAGATCAGTCTGTTCATTCTTTAGGGGCTAGAGTGAATACTATGTTATTTCGCACACAACAGCAGAGATCAGAGAAAGACAGCATTGGTTGATGGGACTGATTTCTTTCCGGTATCACAACCTGACTTCAATATATTGATACCAGTTTCACCCCTATAGTCACAAAACGTCGGTCACCGTAGGATTTCAGCAAAATTATGGCGTTTCCTGTTCCCGCCACTGGTGTAATCTAGAAGGGATTTATACAACTGATTGTATCGCATTTATTGAGAAGCTTTGAAAACAGCGCAATGCCGCATGAGCAAACAATAAACGAACATGGAGAAGTCGGATTTTTTTCTGAGTGCGAGCATAATTTACTCGCTGGCATTTAATGTAGGTTTGACAGTAGCTGCAATAATTGCAGGCTACCTTGGCCCATGTGCAAGCTTCGTTCGAAGGACTCTCGTTGCGCTGGCCCTTAAGGAGCTGACACAAACAACAGCAAACATGGCCAAAGGGCTATAATTATTGCAGCAATAGGTTTGGTACTTGCTAAAAGCTGTATGCTATACTCATATTAAAAGGTACACTGAAATATTAAACGAAAAGTGCGTCTTCTCAAAGTAGTTGTCGTACTCGATCACACCTTCACTACTCATTAACAAATGCAGTAATCAGGACAAACATATTTCGCTCATGCAAAGGTGAACTAGACATTGATAGTCTAAAAATATGATATTATTTCGCAATTATTAAAAATAATAAATCTTAATTATAATTAGTATTTAATCCGGGTTGAGCTGCCTTTCTGAGGAGCAGCATTCTATAAAAAAAGCTTTATGTGTATAACTTGTGTATGACATAGGCGGTCGGCTGGCCGGCCAGGGCGTCCAATAATACTAAGAGTATACTCCCAGTAACGCCCTGGCAGACCGCCTATGTCATACACAACTCATACACCTACAGCGTTTTTATCGAATGCTGCTCCTCAGAAAGGAAGCTCAACCCAGATTTAATGCTAATTATAATTACAATTTATTATTTTAAATAATTACGAAAATAATATATTTTTAGACTATTAATGTCTAGTTCGCCTGTGCTCGGCTCGGCGGCAAAAGACCACCTCAAGTCTCGAGGTCACCACCCATCGTCATCGAGTATTATACTTATTCGTGAAGGTTTTGAACTTGCCATCATTGCACTTCGATTCGGTATCCGTACCATCGCGTGACTGCAAAACTCTGCCTCCGCTTCATTTGCAATTCAATTCCAAAAATTAAAGAACAGACGCATTGATTTACTACAATTTTCTTAAAGTTTCATTTGGCTTAGAAAGAGAGAAAAATCATGAAAAAAAATCCAACCATTTCGGTTCTAATTTTACCATGACTGTTATCACGTGATCTGATTACATAGAGATTACATGAATACAATATCAGAATTTTTAAGTTTCGCTAAGATAACACAAATCATGTCATCGTTAGTGTCTAGTCGGATCGACTTATTGGTATCAAGTTTATTCTTTCAATAAAAAATAGGACTTCAATAGACGTACTAAAGCTGTTGTTGCCATCGACAATTATCCTCCTCGGGGAATCGCCATGCGAGAGGATATCGGGATACAGAAACAGCGTAGAGACTCCAAGTCTTCAAAGATAACACCGTTTATTTCTTATAAATGGATGCTACATATTGCCAGATAGTTCCTTCTCTCAAGATGTTGTCCCTTCGTCTGAGCTGGTGTTCGTAAAGACACCGTGTATATACAATTCAATGCATACAATCCTTATCTACATACAAATAAAATGCAATCTTTCCCTGACGTATTTGGTGCCAAGGTACCTACATATATCAATCGCCAAGACCATAAACACGAGAACAGTATGTACTTGTTAGATTTCTCACCTAAGGTATAATCATCGCACATAATTAATAAGTCTGAACCTGTCTGAACCTGATAATTAACCTTTATGCAGAATTGACGTCAGAGTCAATGAACTCTGTAACATTCCCCTTCTTTCTATGAATGCGTCCCGCATGAATTTTCAATTAGAAATAAACGGTAAAATGAAAAGCATACAACCACTAATAAAATAAAGAATAGAAGAAAAATTACATAACTCAAGAAAGTGTGTTAAATAATTCTACACAACAGTTAATATACTTCGTCATAAATATACATGAATAATGAGTAATAAGGGCCCTTTCTTACTACAATTTACACAGAATATTTTCATAATTTCTTACAAACCCAAAGTGGAAGGGTTATATCCCTTCATTCTGAAAAGTAAATCTTTCCTTTGTTTCATCTTTTTTTCTTTGTATCACTACGTATTACAGAACCATCATTAATATCTCTCTTTTTCGAAACTTGCATTTCTATTTCATATCTTGTACCACTTCGGTCACACAAAATTCACCATTATAGGAGGCAGAGTGGGTTTTATCGCCGATTTTCAATTCAAATTGCAGAGAATGACGGCTTAAACTATTCCCGTCCTTTTCACCTCGTGTAGCTCCCATTAGGGGGCGTACTAAATTTAAATAGTCTCAGTTACGTCTTTCTTTTGGTTTCTTTAAGTGGAAGGACTAAATCTCGATACTTTCAGAAGATAAATACAACACTATAAATTCATATTTTCGTTAATTTGATCACATTCAGGGGCAAACGAATCGAGTCACGCCACTCACAAAGTTCTAACATACTTAGGCCGGCCTTGCATACACACCAATCATTCATCTCAGACTAACCGGTGACCACACATTCGTTTCACCTTTATATGTGACCAATTAGCAAAATCGTAAAAAAGACAACAATGCCTTGCCTGTAACTTTCCCAGGGTGCTCTCGTAAATACTCTCGTGCGGCATCATTCAAATTATTTTCATCTTCCCACGTATTATGTTTGTACACAACTATATCTTGATTTCAAAATCGGATATTTCCGTAACTCGGGAATTAAATCTAATAATCGCATGGGAGCCAATGTAATACTAGCCCCTGTATCAATCAAAAAATTTACCTTTCTGTTACAGATAGACACAGGAATTAAATTTTCTTCAAAAGTATTATCTTTCCCGGAGGAACAATCTGTATGGGAAATTTTACGAGTTTCACCTTCAGTAAATGACATCCCACAAACAGCTGGCTTAGTAAATTTGCTCTGGTGAAACCCTACAAACTTCTTAACACATTGACGGGCTATATGCCCTGGTTTCCCACAATTATAACATATTCTACTATCGGAATAGTCTCTTGAATTTCTAAAACATTTCGAAATATTATGTAAAATACCTTGACGGCGATTAGACCGTATTGCTTTGCTGTCAGCCTTTCTTCTTCCGTATTTCTGTACTTTCCGTCGTCTCTTGCCTGTCTGCTGTGAGTCATTTTGACGCGATTGTTCATGCAAGTTCGATTCAATGTCCGACATTTCTTTCACAAGTTCTTGCAATTGTCCGATTCTTTCTTTGATCTCCTCCGTTAACTCTGCTGACTCCTCCTCTGGCTCCTGTTGCAATTTGTTGACAACTTCGGCCGTTTTCGCGTGTTCATAGGCGCTTGTAAAATCGGTGGGATTCATTCCTGCGACGAATGCTTGTAGTGGAGGTTTCAGTCCATTCATAAAGTACGATAAAATTTCCTTGTCGGTTTTCCGGGCTTTCTCTGCCTTCAGCTGTAACAGTGATGCGTATTGGTCGACTGTCTGGTTAGACTGCTGTTTCAATTTGAAAAGCATTTTATCGTACAACCATGTAGGACCACACTTATCAAATCGCTCAAGGAAAGTCTCTCCTAAGATTTCCATGTCAGCCCGTCGATCGCCAGGTAAATTCCGAAACCATCTCTCGGCTTCGTCTGATAAGTAAAGGCCAAAGCCTTTGAGTCTTTTTTCATCTGACCAGCATCGAAAGTCCGCAAAGTTAGTGTATCGCTGCCACCATCGAAGCGCGTTCTCATTTTCGAGACCGTGGAAAATGCCCGGTCCTAAACAATCGCCGTTTCCAGAGACGATGTCCTGTAACTCTGCCAACCTGGCCGTGACATCGCGCTGCCATTCAGCCACATTTACACCTTCGTTCTCGGCTGAATCCATCGTACTGTACGTATTTTTCGTTCGGTGTTAACTTTTCCAACTGGAGCTTGCTCTGTATGTTCGGATTCTTCCACCATGTGTTGCCATCGACGATTATCCTCCTCGGGGAATCGCCATGCGAGAGGGTATCGGGATACAGAAACAGCGTAGAGACTCCAAGTCTTCAAAGATAACACCGTTTATTTCTTATAAATGGATGCTACATACTGCCAGATAGTTCCTTCTCTCAAGATGTTGTCCCTTCGTCCGAGCTGGTGTTCGTAAAGACACCGTGTATATACAATTCAATGCATACAATCCTTATCTACATACAAATAAATGCAATCTTTCCCTGACGTATTTGGTGCCAAGGTACCTACATATATCAATCGCCAAGACCATAAACACGAGAACAGTATGTACTTCTTAGATTTCTCACCTAAGGTATAATCATCGCACATAATTAATAAGTCTGAACCTGTCTGAACCTGATAATTAACCTTTATGCAGAATTGACGTCAGAGTTAATGAACTCTGTAACACTCTTACCATGGCACAAACGCCTTAGTCAGATGTGAGAAAAAGCAAGTTGAACGAAAAATCCCAGTTTCGGTCATGATCGGTATATTATTTCAACAATCGCTCTCTACAAACACTATTTGTCTACGAAGTATACTGGTCTTGTCCATAAAATTGCAATGTTACAGTTAGCTTACTACGGTTAATTCAAAAATTTTAAAATGGGAAAAACGTTCATGTCACCCAATCATGAGTCCTGGTATCTTCTTCTTTTGACCGACAGGCAATAGAGTGAGGCTTGTTGAATTTCTGTACATGATGACAAGTTGGTAAATCGCAATGTTCGGGACAAGGGTTAATGTTAAATTATTCACAATCAATCAAAGGCGTGTAATCAGTGAACGGTCGATGGATAATGTGATGTGCATATCAAACAATATGCGCATGGCAAAATCTCCTGTCATAGTCCCTTCCAAAACAACATTCAAAATATATCATTGAGCCAAGCATATACCACTTATAAAAGATACGTTTGTTAAGACACTATTCTTTGCAAATTGGTCACGACTAAAAAGTGCGGGAACTTTCGAAATAGAAAACTAATCTTTCATAATAACCCTCTTAGCTTATATGATGAAACTTTCAACGAAATGCTTACTTAGAAAAACTTGTTATAGAAAATCATTTTTTATGAATTATCAATTATACACGACGCGTTTCTTTATATCTATATGGCTATATTGGGACTCCTTTCTCGATAACTTTTACATTGTTCAGTGAAGTATACATATCTTTGGGTGTCAGATTTAAACTTTGATAATGTTCTGTGCCATGGTCATCACGACTTATTTCGTCATACTGGACAGCGTCTACTGGATCCTTGCTGCTAGGTTGTATGGATGCAGTGTCCTGCGTTTGAATGTCCAACATCGCCGTGCTGTTGCTGGGACGATCTGTTTGTCTGTCATGTCGTTCGCTGCCATCTCTTTGTACAGAATACTTTGTGAAGGGAATTCTGCCTTTCTTTGTTATAAAGTAGATGAGAGTAGCAATGCCAACGACGATAACCGTACTTAATATTGAAACAATTGAACTCAGGACAGCAATCGCTGTGCCTGTAGGCCTACAGTCTCTACATGAACAACTTGATATTTTGTCAAGTGACTGGGTTTTGCCGACCAAGGTCATGTCCATTCCATCTTCAGTTGGTATGGGATTCCAGGATACCTGAGGAAGTGTTCTTATGTTGCTGAAAATCTCACTTCCAGTCGTTGTATATGTTGTAGCGATTGTATTGGTACTTGATTGGATATTGATATTCAATGTAGCTACAGCATTCACCGACCGTCCGATGTAATTCTCAGCATTACAAGTGACGTAATACACATCGTTATCCTGGCTCTCAAAGTTTCTCATCTGCATCCATGTTCCGTCAGAACCAACGATGACGTTGGTTCCTTGGGGTCTAAACTTCTCCCCTGCTGTATTTGACCATACGTAGCGTGTCGCTGGAGGATTTGCGTCGGTTATACACGTAAAAGTTACAACCTGGGTTTCCATGGTTTCTCTATGTGATGATGGTGAAATCTGGACGATTGGTTTATACTGTACGTTGAACGGACCTAACTGACATGTTCTATTTGTCGTATAGCCAGGATGAAATCCGGTACAGATAAATGTTGCATGGTTTTGTTGATTTGTTGGTGTCCAGGAGAATGAGAGGACACGCGAATCATCTGTGGCGTCAGTAGAGGTGAAGGTTTCTAAGGTGTCACCTTGATATCCTTCCCTTGTCCAATATGTTGTCATCTGAGGAACACCTGTAGGATCTGAGCGGCAAGCTAGTCTGATCGGCATTCCTGTTACTACATCGAAAACGTCATCGTCGGAATCATCACCGATTGAACATCGTAAATATCCTGACTGTGGAGTTACAAAGATATCCAGACGAGCTGTACGAGATACAAGTGGAGGAGTTGTCATTACCACACACTGGTAGAAGCCAGGGTCAATGTCAGCAGTGGCCGCAGATATCATGATTTTCAGGTCGAATGATGTATACAGTGCCTGAACAGACATGTCTACTGTGTACCGATTGGTGTCAACGTAGTTTGAGTACATGGTACCATTGTTGCTGATTAGTACACCGTTCTTGTACCATGCAACACTCTGACCTGTCTGCAAGTTTTGAACGCCACAGTAGAGAGTAACAGATAAATGGTACGTGCTTCCATAAACGAAGATCTGAGTGTTGTCAGTCGGCTCCGTGATAAAGGAAGGATTCGCTTGAACACTGGAATACAGGATACCCAAAATGAAAAGTCGCAGATTCGCAGAAAGTTTACCGTCCATCTTAACAGCAACTCAGCACTAAAACAATAAATACATGAAATTTAAACCGTTACTGAAAAACAATTGCAAACGTATGGTATATGATACGGGTACAAGAATAAATTTTAATTTTTTTTATTGGAAACAGCAGGTGTAATTATGGGACATACATTTTTGAACAGTGATTTCTGCTTACGAATTTAATTACTGGTAGAAACCTTCGATGCTCTGGAAGGTGGAAAACGTAATCAATAAACAAGAGAGGTAATAAAAGATAAAAATGGATTAAATAAATAAATAAAATTGCGAATATATCAATGTTAATGAATCTCTTTTTTTCTTTTCTGTCTTGCTTTACTTTTATTATGATTGGTCGCTTTAATTTCTTTGAGACAATATTTTATATATTACTAATTTATAAATGATTTATTACTTTCAATGCAACTTGACTGTGCACCCACTCGTCAGCAGCAAACATATTGGTACTGAATATCAAGGCATGCTATAACACAGAACTTCTGTCTGTCTGATGGTTGTTGGATGCATGGAACTTTAAAGGTATTATTACCTTTACTTAAAGTAATTTGTCTTGTGTGTGTGTGCGTGTGTGTGTGTGTATATATATATATATATATATATATATATATATATATATATATATATATATATATATATATATATATATATATATATATATACGAAAAATGGATTGCTTGTCAATGCAGGCAAAGTATAGTGCTCAATGCATTTCTGCAGGGCGGTAATACTGAGAATCTAGGAACTTGGATTAACATATGAATAGCAAGTGTCTGCATGTGCTGCGGGCTGCTGTGTCGATATTTGATATTTGATAATTGATATTTTCCTATTATATGGAAGAGTATCTTTGCAGTGAAGAGATATGCCTGGAGGTAAAACCCAATCAAATAAGTCTGGTGAAGCTGGTGTCTCAACTCGGTCAGGAAAAGGTTCAGTGAGTAACCCAAATGTTGACGAGGCCGACAACCTTGATATCATGGCTGCCATTGGCAGACTCAATGGCAGACTTGACCGTATTGATAGTACCCAAGAAAAATTGTTGGCAGAGATAAAACACTCCAGTAAAGAAATTCGGGAAGAATTAATGTTGGAAATTGCTGGGTCCGTGCTCGAATTGATCATGTGGAACGTCGACTGTCTGGTGTTTCTGATGACATGTCAGTATTTGATTGTGACCGGTCTATAATCGTCAGTAATTTTCCAGCAGACGACCATGCTTTATCGGTGAAAGTGTCTGAGCTGATTAGCAGCGGTCTAGAGGTACAAGATGTTCAGGTAACCAAGTCCTGCCGGATGAAGTGTCGAGATGACCGCCCCGGTCTTATCAAAGTACAGCTCGATAGCGTGGACTCAAAAGTCAAGGTATTGCGAGCTAAAACTGCTTTGAGATCTAAGAGTCCTTACTCTCGAGTGTACATTCGCTCTTTGAAATCTCACGCTGAACGTTTAATCGAGTTAAACTTTAAAGCTATATTAAAAGATATTCCAGGAGGTGATCAGTATAGATTAACTGGTAGTGGGCATTTACTTAAAAAAGAAGAACCCGAACAACGACGCGAACGCGAAACCAACGGCGACCAAGACGGATGAGGAGTGAACCAGCCCCCGGGGTCACTGATTTCAATTTCTCAGTGGAACATTAACGGTTGGACAGTAAAGAATAAAGAACTACTGGAAAACAGGAAAACATTATTTTATGTCAGAAATCGGATATCTTTTGTCTGAACGAGACTCACTTGAAAAGAGATGAAACCATTGAAATCGATGGGCACACCTGGTTTGGTTTCAATAGACCAGCTGTGCATAAGAATGCCATTCGCGCATCTGGTGGTGTAGGTATCCTTGTAAAGAACTCGTTGTTCAATTCATTTTCTGTGTCCATCATTGACAAAGGTCGTGATGGTATACTCGGTCTCAAATTTGTCAACAAGTTTACAGATTATAGTTTTTTGGTGTTTACTTGTTATTTGCCCCCCGAGAATTCTACTTCGGGTAGACATTCAACTTCTTTCTTTAGTCATTTAATTTGTCCTTACTCTCGAGTGTACATTCGCTCTTTGAATTATGTTGATAATGTTATTATTTGTGGTGATCTAAATGGCAGAGTTGGTTCATTGCTAGATTATGTACCAGATATTGATAATATAGGTGAAATGATGTTGTATAGACCATACTGTCAACAAACATGGAGAAAGCCTTATTGAGTTTTTGAAAGACATCAAAATGTGTATTGTGAATGGTAGGATTACTCCTGCCAATGATAATTTTACTTCAATTTCTCATAGAGGTAAAGCGGTAGTTGACTATTTTATTCTACCGCACAACAATATTGAGTATTGTAAGGAATTCAAAGTGTTACCAGTATCTCAGTTGATTGATTGTTTTAATTTGCATGGACTTTTAAGTGATCGTGCTGCTCCAGATCATTCTATTCTTTCTATTGTGTTTTCAACATGCGAGGCTTGCATGTATTAAGCGTCTTCAAATGTGTCTGATTCCACTAGTGAAGCAACACAAATAAAGTACAATATTTCAAGTATCCCACCTAATTTCCTTGATTCTGATATGTGTAGGCATGCCATAATTCAAATTGTGGATACTATACAAGCTAGCCAACAAAATCAATATGTCATTGATAATTTGTATGATTCTCTCTGTCAGTGTATTTTTCATGAAATGGACTCGAAACTTGATTATCGAGATTTTCCTACTTGTTCTAGAAAACGTAAAACCATTCTGGTCGCGAGTGAACTTTCCAGTAGAACGTAAATTTCTGAATAGTCATTGTTCTAAAAGAGTTGGTCTAGTTTTGAAACACGAGTTATTGACAGCACGAAGAAAGTTTGATAAAACTTTTCGAACTGCCAAGAGAGAATATCATCGTAAGTTGATGTCTAATATAGAATATTTAAATGCGTCAAATCCAACTGAATTTTGGAACCAAATTAATAAGTTAGGACCTAGTGTTAAGAAGGACATTCCTTCTGAAGTTTATGGTGACAATGGTATGATAATTAATGATATTAATTTTGTTTTACATAAATGGAAAAGTGATTTTGAGGGATTGTATAATTTATCTGATATCGAGAATGAATCAACTTTCGATGATTCTTTTTATACAAAATCATCGGTGCTAAAGCTCAGTGTGAACAAATGTATCTAGCAAATAATGCAAGTCTTAATGTGTATCTGAATAGTGATATTTCTTTACAAGAAGTTGTCTATGTTGTCAATCGCTCTAAATGCAACAGGGCAGTTGGTCCAGATAAAATCCCATACGAGATCTTAAAGAATGATCATGCGATTAAGATTCTTCATAACCTTTTCCAACTTTGTTTTACTTCTGGTAGAGTGCCTTCACAGTGGGGAAAGGCAGTAATCAAACCCATCCCAAAAAGTTCTCTGTCTGACCCACGTGTCCCGTTAAATTACAGGGGGTCATTTTATTGTCTAACATTAGTAAGCTTTACTCTGGTATTTTAAATAATAGATTAACGAAATACCTTGATTTAGAAAAAATAATAGTTGACGAACAGAATGGTTTCAGAAAAACAAGAACTTGTCTTGACCATATTTATGTACTTACATCTATCATAAGAAATAGAAAAGCTCAAAATTTACCAACTTTTTCTGTTTTTGTTGACATGGAAAAGGCTTTCGATTGGGTTGACAGGGACTTACTGTTCTATAAATTGTTGCAAAATAATATTAATGGGAGGTTCTATGAGTCTATTAAAAGTATGTATTGTAACTCTTTATCATGTATTAATGTAAACGGAAACTTTACTTCTTAGTTTGCAACAACTTATGGAGTCAGACAAGGTGATGTACTTTCCCCAACACTTTTTTCTATTTTTATCAATGATTTAGCAATTGAGATTAATGATTTAGCTTTAGGTATCCCAGTTGGTAACTCATTAATTAATATTATGTTGTATGCCGATGATATTGTAATGCTTGCTGAAAATGAGACAAATTTACAAAAGATGATTGACCATCAACAAGATCGGTGCGAAAGGTGGCGTATGATGATGAACAAGTCCAAAACACAAATTGTTCATTTTCGAAATATGGGACAAATGAAAACAGACTTTATTTTTCAATTTGGTGGTACAAATCTTGACGTAGTTTCTCAGTATAAATATTTGGGTTTAGTTTTGGATCAGTTCTTAAATTTTGAAGTGACTGCTGAAACCCTAGCAAGTGCTGCAGGTAGAGCTTTGGGATCAGTTATTTCTAAGATACACATGTTTAAGGATTTTAGATATAACACTTTTACAACTCTATTTCATTCTTGTATTACTCCAATTTTAGACTACTGTTCTGCAATTTGGGGCTACCGTTTCTCTTCAAAATGTGAGTCAATTCAAAACAGAGCGATTAGATATTTTCTTGGCGTCCACAAATTTGCCCCTATACTTGCTATAAATGGAGATATGGGTTGGGACCCTTGTCTATTGAGGAATAAATTGAACATGGTAAGACTCTGGAATAGATTAGTAGTTATGCCTGATGACAGAATGATTAAGCAAGTTTTTACTTGGGATATCAGTTTAAAATATAAAAACTGGGCTAAAGATATGTTTGATTTATTTTCAGAAATTGGTTTGCAGGAAAATTTGGCAATTTAGAGGTTTGTAGTATTCCTGTCATTAAAGATGCATTAAAAACGTTAAACTGGACATCCCAACTGAGTGAAAAGCCCAAATTGCGTACATATTTGATGTTTAAGACGGAATATGGAATGGAGAAATATTTACAATTTCCCATTTCTAGATCAAAAAGATCACTTTTAGCACAATTGAGAGTTGGTATCTTACCTCTGAAAATTGAAACTGGGCGTTACACTAAAGTAGCCTAAAGAGGAAAGACTATGTGATTTTTGTCCAAATGTAGTAGAAGATGAGCTCCATTTAATTTTCGATTGCACACTTTACAATGTTATTAGGAAACAATTGTTCTCCAAAGCCAGAAACTTATGCTCTGTATTGATTCATTTGATGTACAACAGAAACTCAAATTTCTAATGAGCGACATGTCATCTCAATTGGCATCCTATGTCTATCATGCATTTTCAATGAGACAAGAAGCTTCTTATACTTAAATTACATTTCGAGTTATTCATATCTATGTACTTTATTTACTGTTTCAGTGTCTTGTAAGCCCTTGGAGCTGGGTGTGGCAACCAAGCTGTTTAAGACCACACATGACACTTTAATAAATAAATATAACATAACATAACATGTAGTTGTCACTCTACAGGCTGTTTCATGCGCTAAGCAATCATCAGGAGTGAGGATTTGGCGGGAATGGGACTGTTTGTGTTGCAGGTGAGTATGCATATTCAAATAAGCGTTTGCGGCCAATGGCAGGTCAGTTATTAATGAGGAGGAATTTGCTGCGGTGTCTGCATTTTGAGAGGAATCCTGCTCGTTTGTTGAGGGTTGATTTCTGTCCGAATAAATTATATGGGGTTTTTCTGTTATGCAAAGGTTTCAGCGTTTGGTTTTATTTGAATATGAGGAGCTCTGTCGATAATTGACCATTTGATATCGTAGTTTCTGTTGTTGTCTTTGAGTTTCCATATGAATTTTGAGAGTTCTGTGCTATTTCTGTGCTTGGGTGTTTTGATTGTGTACTTGTGATACGTGTATCTTTGTTTGAAGGTTGAGTCCGTGAGTCCAATGTAGTGTTTCTGGTCGTTGTTTATGGTGACAGTGGCTTTGTATATTACTGAAGAGGTGAAGCAGTTTCCTGAAAGTGGACAATCGTCTTTTTTGCGTCAGTTGCACAACTTCTCTTGTTCCCTGTCTTATGTAGTATTACGTTGTTGTGGGCTTTGATTATGCTGCCCATGTTTCTGGAGCAACTGTAGCTTACTTTTACGTTGTTTTTGTTGAAGAGCTTGTGTAGACGGTGGCCTTCTGGAAAGTGGGTTTTAAAGGCCCGATAGCTGTATCTTTTAGCATTATTTTTGTGATTTTACTTCCAAACTAAAACAAGTTCATGGGAATGTACTCATTGAGGGGGTTTATACAGGTAGAATAAACTGTCCACTTGGACTACATATGCAATTTTGAGCAAGATAAATAATAAATGTTTGCCCAAACATAAAATGGCGCCCTCATGCAAATAAAGCAAAAACACAGTAGGCAGAGCATATATACATTGGAATCTTCACAGAAACAACAAAGTTGTCCAATTTAATGCATAGTACTGAATGTTTTCCACTGGGACACCATATTCTATGTTTTCTTTATAATATTACCATTTTTTTTTAAAATGGCGGGAAATCAAAATAACGGTTAAAATTTAAATTTACTTGTCCAATTTTTCAGTGGTAAAGGACTATATCCTTTAAATCTGTAGAATTTAAAGGAAACCAGAGAAAATAGAAAGCCTTTTTTCAGGTCGACAAATTTCAGAAGTTACAGCTACAGGGGCTTTAATCAAGTTCGGGAATGTTCTGCCGATGTTGGTTTTCACTGCCTTGTTGAACTGGGGTTGTACCAGATGATTCGTCTGGTTCGTTGTCATTTGTTTTCGTTCCTTGGTGACGGGGGCTCGTACTTCATTTTGTATGTGTGTCAACTTTGTTTCAGCGCCTTTTCGAAGTCGGGGCTGCTTTCTTAAATGTTGCTTCACAATCTGAGATGCTTGATATTCTGCTGTTGACTGAGGTGGGTATTTGTTTCAGGATTGGCGGGGGTGGTTGGATCGCCTGTCGACGTAGAGAAGCTGGTTGCTGGTTTGCTGTATGGCTGGTAAGAGGCATTTTCCAGGTTGAATGTTACGTCAAGAAAGTTGTTGGTCTTGATGTTCGCTTGGATAGTTATGCGGAGATCAAATGCGTAGAAAATGGAGGTGAGTTCCTTTTTCAACAAACGTTTCATCGCCTTTGACATTATAGAATTCTACCCGTCAATCACAAAGAAATTGCTAACACTTACAGAAGCTATCCATCACACACGGAAATACATCGACATCTCCGACGAAGAGGAAGAAATCATAATGCACTGAAGAAAATCCGCACTGTTCAACAATGATTCCGTATGGACCAAGAGCAATGTAATTTTTTTACAAGAAACTCACAGTGTTTCTAAAGATGAGCTCATTTGGCCCACCCAGATGTCTGGTCATTATATTTTCTCCCATGGTACTTCAAATAGCAAAGGTGTCGTTGTAATTTTTAGAAATCTTGATTTCAAGATCAATAAGATAAAAAGAGATGAAAATGGTAGAATGATTCTTATCTCAGCAGATATTCATGACAAACCTTACATTTTTATCAATTTTTATGCACCAAATACTGAGAGAGAACACGTTGTAAATCTTCAGTGTCTCAGTGATATGATGATTGATTTGGAAATTGAACCAGAGAGAGAGATTATTTGGGGAGGGGATTACAACATGACTTTTGATATCAGTTTGGACAGAATGGGTGGCAACCCATCTGTCTGGAAGAAATCTTTAAATGCTTTGTCTGATATTTGCTCCAAAATGGACCTCATCGACATTTGGAGAGTTCGGAACCCGCTTACCAAACGTTTCACCTGGCGGAGACTCCGACCAGAGTTGATTCAAAGCCGTATTGATTACTTCCTTACCAGTAGCTCTATTCAGCAAGCTGTTATTGATGCTGATGTTGTGTCTTGTGTTTACTCAGATCACTCTGCAATTACACTTTGTATTGGAGATAGTCGTAATAAATTGGGCCCTTCTTATTGGAAATTAAACAACAGTTTCCTGATAGAAGATGATTACATTAACTATATTTACGGTAACTTCAATTCCTGGGTAAATGAATGTACTAGTGAGGATTCTATACAAATGTGGGAGTTCCTGAAGTATAAAATTAAGGAGGCCTCTATCAGTTATGGCAAAAAGAAAGCTAGAGAGAGAAAAGATAGTATTAAGAGTTTAGAAACACAGCTCAACAACCTTGAAGCTATGTTAGCCTCTAATCCCTGTGAGCGTACTAAAGGTCAAATTGAAGTTACTCGTAAAGAATTGCAGAGTGAACTGGATTATATAACTGAAGGAAGTATCATTAGGTCTAGATCAAACTGGTACGAATTAGGGGAAAAGAACACCAAGTACTTCCTTGGCCTTGAGAAAGCAAACGCCAAAAAATCTCATATCACCCAAATCATTGACAAGGATGGTTTAAAGATTACGCAATTTAATGATATTTTAAAGGAAATTAAGTCTTTCTACACTCACCTTTACAGTAGTAATCGCAATGTGAATACTTTAATTGATGACTTTGTTGGAGAAGTGGATTTGCCAAGATTAAGTGATGTGGACAAAGAATCATGTGATGGTTCGATCACTAATACAGAAGCTCTGAACTCTCTCAAAAGTATGCCAAAGAATAAGTCCCCAGGGAATGATGGTCTCTCAGTGGAATTTTATGTCAAGTTTTGGCCTCTGGTTGGCTCCTATGTTATCAATGCCCTCAATACTTCTTATGAAAAATGTGAACTCTCCAATAGTCAACGACAAGGTGTTATTACTCTTATTGAAAAACAAGGTAAAGACAAGCGTCTCATTAAAAATTGGAGACCAATAACGTTGTTAAATGTTGACTATAAAATCGGAGCAAAATGTATTGCAAAACGTCTAGAAAAAGTTCTTCCAAAAATTATCAGTGAGTCGCAATCTGCATTTACTAAGGGGAGACAAATAGGGGACTGTGTACGTATTATTGAAGGAATCATGGAGTATACAAAGAGTAAAGATCTTCCTGGTATTTTAGTTGCCATAGACTTTGAAAAAGCATTCGATAGCTTGGAATGGTCATATGTTTTTAAGTGTCTTAATGCTTTCAATTTTGGCACGTCCTTGTTAAAGTGGATTCGTACCTTTTACTCCAATCCAACTAGTTGTGTCATAAACCGTGGCCTTACCACGGGATATTTTAACCTGGAGCGGGGAGTCCGCCAGGGAGACCCCCTATCACCAGCTCTTTTCATTCTTGGTTTAGAAGTGCTGTTACTTTCAATTAATCAAAAAGTTACAATTAAAGGTATTGAGTTAGAAGACACCATAGTCAAAAACTCAGCATTTGCCGATGATCTTACGTGTTTCATGGCCGATGAACTCTCTGTTAAAAATCTCTTTTCACTTCTAGATAAATTTCATGTCATCTCTGGTCTTGCAGTTAATTTAAGCAAGACTGAAGCAATGTGGTTGGGCAAATGGCGACACCGATATGAGAAACCGTTCAAAATTAGCTGGCCCAATTCTATCAAAATTGTTGGTGTTTACTTTTCTTATAATGCAGAGCTTGCTTACAATCAAAATGTCAGTGGTCCTCTCAAATGTGTCAAGCGTCTGCTTAATCTCTGGGGATCTAGGAGTCTTACCTTGATTGGTAAGATTCAGATTGTTAAGACTTTTATCATTTCTAAGTTTTTGTACCTTTTTAACTTAATTACTATTAAGTCTGGTGATATTAAAGCTATAAATGGCATGATACACCATTTCATTTGGAAGGGACCAGATAGAGTAAGTCGAAACTCCTTTATTGGTAGCATTAGAGATGGTGGTTTAGGTATGATTGACCTTTTCGCAATGTATAAAGCCTTTAAAATATCTTGGGTTCAGAGATATATTTCTGAAGAAATACATCATCCATGGAAATCAGCTGTAAATTTTTTTTGAATTCAATTGGTGGGCAACTGATTTTTAGATGCAATTACAAGCTTGATCTTCTTCCAGTTAAGCTTCCAAGTTTTTACAGAGAAATGTTGCATTGTTGGAGTGAAGTTAATCCCTGTAATCATTTTCCAATTGCACAACAGATAATCTGGAATAATGCTGATATACTTGTCAACAATAAGTCTGTCTTTATCAACTTCTTTTTTAAGAAAGGCATTTTATTCGTTGCTGATATTTTTAATGAGAACAATACTCTTAAAACTTGGAATGATTTGTCTGACATTGGGTGCAACCTTAGTCTTTTCCTTCGATGGCAGGGCTTATTACATGCAATGCCACATTTGTGGAAATCTCAAAGTCAAGAAGTGGTTAGACCTGAACTACCAATCTGTTTTGTAGAAGACAATATGATCATTCCTTTAAAATCTTGCAATGTAAAGTCCATTAGAAAACATATTACATGTAATTACTTTATTCCTCCTAAATGTAAATTGTATTTTTCTCAATTTTTCGATATAAGTGAAGAGGAGTGGAGTGCTATCTTTGAACTTCCTTTTAAAGTAACTAAGGAAACTAAACTGCAGGAGTTTCAGTGGAAGATTTCCCATAACATCATTTACACTAATTCTGTTCTTTTTCGTATGGATCCTCCAAGAGTAAATAGCAATCAGTGTACTTTCTGTAAAAAATCTGATGAAACAATCGTTCATCTTTTTGTGGAATGTGAATTTTCACAGAGTATTTGGAATAGCTTTTTGTTAAACTGAGGAAAATCTGTCAACGCACCATCTGCTATGTCAATTAAACAGATCTTGCTGGGTGATATGTCCTTTAGTATCCTTTTAAACCATTTAATAATAATTACAAAAAAGACAATTTATGACTGTAAACTTAAAAACAAAATCCCCACTTTTGAGATTGTTAAGGCGAATGTTAAAATTGCAAAAAAGATTGAATTTTATATAGCTAAGAGAAACCATTGTACAAGAAGAGCTTTGTCGAAATGGCAAAATATAGAGTTTTGAGAAAGGTTTCATTTTTTCGTCGACAACTTATGTTTCTGCTCAGCCTTGTGTGTCATGCTGCTTTTTGGTGTTTTGACGAAATCTTGTTTGTTTCTGTCCTACTTCCTGTCAACCTTGCATTGAACTGAACAGACCTGAAATGTAAGATTAAGCTTTGTATTCCTTTTGAGTCTCCTGACAAATAAAAATCTATTAAATATAAAAAAAAAAAAAAAAAAAACCAAAAAAACAAAAAAAAAACAAACTCAGAAGACATGTTTGACATAACCATGGGAAGTTTTGACGGAGCTGAGATATGCGAACTTGTCGGATCATACATCCTCTCCCACCTCAGCAAGAAACTCGGCAAAGAAAACACCGGCCTTTACCGAGACGACGGGCTCGCTATCACAAGCAGCAAATCAGCAAGGCAATGCGCGAAAAACTCCAGTCCCTATAGATTCTCAGTATATATATATATATATATATATATATATATATATATATATATATATATTATATATATATATATATATATATAATATATATATATATATATATATATGTGATAACTGGGAGGGCACATTGTATACATTTGTGTGTGTGTGTGTGTGTGTGTGTGTGTGTGTGTGTGTGTGTGTGTTACGTGTGTGTGTTAATATAACAAGTCTCTAATTTATACACAATAATATCTGTGTATATGTAAGAATAATCGTTAGTATGTGTTAAAGGAACCCTATATGGAAGGATTCTTCTCTAGTGTAGGTTTTTCCCGGCAATCGCGGGACACAGTGACCCAGCCTTGGAGAGCAGTAAATTTAGAGCGAATGTTTGTGTCTTCGGTCAACTAGGGTCAAACCACAGTCACTGCCGAATGTAATCGCCATTCACCGGTAACATAGACTGCATTGAAATCGTTATGTCTTGTGGTACAGCGTCTCCGGTCTGATAGTGTAGACCGACAAAAATACTGAAGTCTGTCCTCTGCGTGCTTTGTCTTACTTTGAATTCTTACAGAACGTTGTGCCATCGACAGTTGCTGCTATTTTTGGTTTACATTTAGTACAATTACGGGTAATTTTACAATGATGAAGGGACAAATAAGCATAATATACTCACGTAATTAATGACAATGTGACGAGATTAACATTCATCCACAATAACTAGCAGAAATGCACCTACAAGACTCAGTCTTTCTGAGTTACGTCTCTTGCATTTTTTTGCCCATTTTACCTCTGCTGTCCCTCACAGCTTGTGGAAGCAAGGACTAAACAAAAGCGAAGAACACAATGCACGACTTTGTTTCGAGAACAATATAAAAGATAAGAGAAAGTCTTCATTGGTGGATTGGACTGTGATTTCTTTTCCGGGATCATGACCTGACCTCTAGGTATTTACACCGTGTTTACCTCCATAGGTACTGCTATACGTGTGCGATTTCACCATAATCGTAATCTAAAAGTGATAAGAAATAAATAATTTTGAAGACATTTAAAAACAAGCGTAAACGAATAAATAAAAGAACGTGGAGAAATCTGGATATTTGCGAAGTACGGATATACTTTACCCAATGCGTTTTACCATGGTATTACAATAGATTCGATAGATTCGTTTGAGTTGACTGTTGTGGCGCCTTCCCATGAAAGGTGCCGGCCACAACAACAGCAAACACGAAAGAAATCAACAGACAGCCAAAGGCTACATTTTTTGTAGCTGACTTAGACGCGTGCTATAAATGTATGCTACATTTAAAGGTACACTATGCTAAAAGTGAGTCGTCTAAAAGTTGTCGTACTCTGGATGGTATATTCCATAGTGATTAGCAAATGAAGCAGTGAGGAATAAAGTATCTCACTCATGCGGCGAAAGACCATCCTCGAGTCTGGAGCTCACCGTCGACTGTCATCGAGTCTTACACTTATCCATGAAGGCTTCACTTGCCATGATCGCACTTTGATTCGATATTCATACCATCGCATGACTGCAAAAACTCTACCTTCACTTCATTTGCAATTCCACATTAAACATTGAAGAACTGCCGTAACAGTTTACTATAATTAGTCATGTTTCTATTATCTTTAATAATGTTTTGAAAGTTAAGGTTTCATTTCGCAGAAAAAGAGACAAAGTAGTAAAGTAAACGTGGACAACTGGGATGAAGTAAGAATTTTACACCCCATTTTATTCATTTATCTACATGAAGCGAAGGAAAAATTAACCATCCATGTAACTAAAGTATGACCCTGACCTATATACGAACTCACGCACGCGCAGCAGTGCATTGACCTGAACTAAGCGGGGAAATTCCCTGCTGAGCATGTTTATACACGTTCCGAAGGTGTACGGGAAATTCCGTGTGAGTCATCACCATCAAACTAGCCTATATAAAAGGACTTTTACCCGTGTTGTCAGTCCGGCCGGCCGGTCGCGGAGTCTAGCTGATGTTGAACACGAAGTTCCTATCGGGGCGAACTTGTTCACCTGATAGATAAAATTTTAGTAATTTCCTCTGAACTTAAAATGTGACGGAAGACCATTACTTCAAATAATATGAGACGTTTCAGATGAATGGTACTGATATCTAAAGTGTTCACTCTTTTATCTCTACGTACAAATGTAGTTCCTAAGTCGTTCTCTATTCTATTCCCACCAACAAAACATTCAATACTCATTTCCCCTCCCCGATCTTTATCAATACTTATAATAATATCACAAGTTGTTCTGTTATCTGTTTTCATAGCATAATATCCAACCAAATCGTCAAATTCATCTCCAGTAGCTAACTTTACACATCTAATGAGAACTGTACCATGTTGAAGTATTTTCATATTATCAGTCATCTGTTGATTTACTGTCTGTAAAGTGAGAACAGCTGCCTCATCACCGACACTTTTAAGACCCAGTTTCTTTAAAGTTGTGTCCCAAAATAATCTAACTGGAACTCCGCTAGCTGTATACGAGCAATAATTCTCCCCCTCGTTTATCCACCTTCTTAGTGTATTATCTGCCTTCATTATTGTATTAAGAGGACTAATTTTAAGGTGAATCGGTATACCAAGAAGTGCAATGTATGGATTCGTAGGAGTAAGCCAACTACGAAAATCTAACAACTTGTACTTGTTAACATTGCTATCAAAATAAATCACATTCGGAGTTCCTGGTGGTTCAGCAACACCTCCTGCAATTTCACTACCCAATATATCTAAGATGTTACGCGGCACATTATAAGGCATGAATTTCTGACTATCCCCATCCCATGTCAGAGCAAAAGGAGTAGGATCATTCGAAGCCTTTGTGGCGTCAATTACAGTTTCATCAATGTCTTTAAGTTCGGAAAATTCTACAGCATGTTCGTGGGGTGGCGCCGCGGCATTGGCTAAAACGAAATATTTTTCGCGGTCTTTATAACAAAGGACGTAATCCTTATTATGATTAGCAGCCATCTTAGTATTATTGTTAACTTTAACATCACTCAGATCTTCAAGCTCAAGATTTTGCATACGAATTGTACCTAGACCGAAGCCACTTGGATCAGACATACTCCGTAGGGACCTATATACAGTGAAAATTAAAATAATACCTTGTAATATACAATACACAGTCATGGCTTCAGCTATAGGAATGACAGTTCTCGGTGCTGTATTAAATGCAACGGCATTCACAGGAGGAAATATTATCGGTCAAAAGCTTTCTGGGAATGGTGACGCTCTTATTGAAGAAAAGGTCCGACATGATAAAGCATTAGAAAAATTTGAACATGATCGCAACGTCTGGTCAGAAAAAAGATTACTACAGGCTGACTGGGAAAGAGAAAATCAAGCAAAGGATGCGCATGCTGCGGCAGAATTAAGAGATACAGATGCAGAAATCCTGGAAGAAGCAGAAGCGGTGCAAAGCCGTTCCGAAGGGGCAGTTCAATTCTCAGATTATTATCAACCCAGTCCTGAGCAAAAGAAATATGAGATGATCTATATTGCTGGAGGATTGGTCGTGGGATGGTTTATCTTCCGATAGGGTTCCTTCGGAACGCACCGGCCCCGCTTCGGGACTACAATAATTCAATACAAAAGCTAATTGGCCAGTTATTGAAATCGATCATGTTCCCATCCTGATCTGTTATCCAGATACGCATTGAATTCATGTAATCTCCCCCTTTTCTCAATGGCATAGAAATTGCTCCGTTTTTAAAATCGTAAGTAACCTTTTCACTTATTTCTCTCGTATCCCGGATGGGAAGTATTTGTAAACAGTTCGATACTTTCCCCTGTATGTATCCTCCGGAGGCACCCGAACCAAATGAAACATAATTTCCAGTAACATCGACTACATCTGAATGAACTATATATTTAGTGACTGTTAAGAAATCCACTTTCTTCGGACTCATAGTACTTTTTATAACTGGGTTGTCCTCTGGTTTATCTGAAAAGCCAACGACGTTGGCGAAGCTACCTGTAGCATTGAAATAAACTTTAACATCTTTAGCCAAAGTTAGAAGAACGTGGTTTGTCGGCAGATGTTTTTCAAAATTAATTTTTTGCTTCAACCCGATTGCTTTGTTTAACGTATCGATATTGTAGTTACCTGGACGTATTGATTTAGTCTTCTTCGGTTGGTCACCTTCTTGATATTTTATTACATTATTCGTCGATGTTATGTTATGCCATGAATTATATAGTCCGCACTCTAGCAGTCTTATCTTCGTAAACTGTGTCGTGTCAATGCAAGGGTAAAATTACAGTGACTGGTTCACCTGTTTGGCTTTCAATCCAAATGATCATTGTTGTGCGCTGTATATATTACTAAGTATAAATGTTCGATGAATATTATTATTACGAAGTATAAGGTTCTGCAGGAATAATATTTTTCTGTTCAAGGAGATCTTTGGTTGCTACCGCGGCAGCAGTCGCACCGCCTAATTTTGCCAATCGAGTCAAATTTGGACGACTTGGATCGCCAACCTCTATTTTCAGAAATTTGCTGGAGATCATAAGATATCCCATCGCAAGTCCTGCGATTACAATACCATCGTACATTGTGTTTACAACTGTTTTAATATCCATGATTGCTGACTAGTATATAAAATAAAAAATAAAAATAAAAAATATGGGAGTTAATCCATCTCATACAATGTAGAGGAGCTGGAAACCTCTCCCTCCCCTCCCCCTCCCCCTCCCCTGTCGGAACTGTTCCGGATGGAGCTGCTACGTGCTCTGTTTTTTTCGCTTTCTGTGGAGGATCTTTCCGGACGGAACAGGGGGTATGTCGAGCACGCCCCCAATATAGCCCTAATGCAGTCAATGAAACTCCCACAATTCCTAAAACAAGATAACATTTATTATACCAGCGTGAATTATTATCACACTGTTCTTTCATTGTAGGCGGTAGGCTTATACAGTTTGTCGCTACCGCATCACTCCCCTCCCCTCCCTCCCCCTTCATTGCTTTTAGTTTCTTCTCCTTGTTTTGCCTGTTCCATTCCGCTAATTTCTTGCCCGCAGCAACTCTCCCTGGATGCTTCGGCGGTAACGACACTTTCTCTATGTTGCGCTGTGTCGGTGGTAGAGTCGTTGTTTCCGTTTGCGGTGTGGGCCCCGTCGGCGGGGCTTCTGACGGAGTCCCTGGCGGAAGCGTTTGCTGAGTCGGCGAAGTTGAATCCATTTATTTCAGGTACTATATTAAACCCGATTTTTTTAAAATTTAAATGTTTACCCGTAATTAAACCGGTGGAAATTAGAGCAATCAGGGGCCCCCATGTGTACGCTATTCGCCCTGATAATCGTTTAATTTCACTGTTTAGAATAAAATCCTTTTTAAGATCAGTGGCATAGTTATCTCGGTCATCGATTGGAACTACCTGACTTATTGCACGGGCTCCTAGATCTATGAAACTTTGAGTGATGGTATCACTTATAAGAGAACTGTATTTCGCTTCATAGACTTTAAAGGCTCGTGTTATGAATTCATCTTTCCACGTTTCCACTTCTCTAACTGTAATCTCCTTACCAAAAAATAACTTGCTTTGACCACTTGCGATGACACAGAGTATTTTTTCACGTTTTGTCTCTATTATGGATTGATTATTGTCCGAAGGCGCTGAAGGCGCCAAAGCCCCTTCGGAACCGTTCCGGTAGGGCGCTGTCATATTTGCCGCTGCCGATGACTTTATTAAATTCTCCATTGTTTGCAGTATGTTATCTATTCTTAGTAAAAAATAAAAAATTCGTTTAAACCTGAATCCGAAATAAAGTATTAACATAGTCTGGAACGTTAGTACCCCTAACAGAACCGTACCGATAGGGATTCCGACAGGGATTCCGGGAAAATTCTCCTCCATTTAAATCTATATGTATATAGAAACACGAATAATGAGTACAGACTTATTCCCAGTTGCTTTTCAATTGAATAAGACGAGCGTACCGACAGTACAGCATGCTGATATTCCTACCAAACCGAATGGAGGAATAAAACCTATTCTCATGGACTTAGAAATATATGTAACGCCGACAGAAAAATTTACTTTTCATCCTCGGGATGTGTTCAAAGATAACGTAATCACTCATCGATCAGCTAAAGAAAGTAATGTCTGGCTGGGCAGTCCAAAGATGAAATACTGGGACCAGCAACTGAATTTCGCTGTATGGTGCAGCACGACTGGTTGTGGTATATCATTCACCCATCTCTTCGGTTCCGAAGGGAAATTTCCTCCGCAAATACGATCATTCTGCCGTTTCCATGTATACTTTACAATACGTCGGATCCTTCACGAAATGGGCGTTGCACTTCCAGACGATACCCCCACCTTCAAAGCGGGCGACAATCCGTACAATCTCGTCCAATATGAACTTCTATGTACAGAATTTGGAAATATAAGTCCAACGAAGTCCGACTTTCGTTATCGAAAAGGTCAAAATAAAGGTCTTGGTTATGGATATGAATATTACACTAATCGTGGGCCTGTTCGACAGCCAAAAGCGATATACAACGGTCATGACTTTTTCCTCTCCGCCGACGGAGGCGTTTTCTATACACATACAATTTTTGGAAAGAAAAAACATGTATTGCCCGACAAAGACAGACCACACTATTATTTCTTCCGAAATGATGGATCGGAGGGACAATACAATAGTTTCATTCCTCTGAAGGGAGACTCGGGACTAACAAAGCCGGTCTCGCCCGCCTCAATGAAAGCCTTGAAGCCTACGTATATTGCATACTCGGCGCACAAGCAAATATTCGTAGTACCATAGTGGGTGATACTGGCAGTGCACAGCAAGTCCGAAAAGAATTCGGCGTTCTCCTCGAAGATGAAATTCGTAATACCGACAAAGTAATTAGTTATAGGCGATATCAAGACACAATAATGAATACTGGTGTCAAA
Source organism: Ptychodera flava (assembly GCF_041260155.1). Taxonomy (NCBI): domain Eukaryota; kingdom Metazoa; phylum Hemichordata; class Enteropneusta; family Ptychoderidae; genus Ptychodera; species Ptychodera flava. Next base: position 5,431,866 of record NC_091937.1, on the reverse strand, counting down.
CTTGATATGGCAGTCTCACCCAATTTACTTCTCTTGCCGTCTGAGATGGTCATCCTTTCGGGCCCGGCAATCGCAGGTTATAATAATGAATTGCAATACGCAACAGAATCTATGTCCTTCGGGGTGAACGGTGATATAAACACGGAAGTTCGAGAAAGTGCTGTACACGAGATGGAGGGGGAGGATCCTGTGAAGTGGCAGGACGAGCCCGGAGAGTCACCTCACAATGACACGACTCGGATTCGGTCCCCTCCCCTCCCCTCCCCGGAACGGGCAGCAGCCGTGACCAGCGTAGACCCTATTCACGAATATGGTAAAATTGGTTTGTTATCTTTAGCAATATTCATTACTATTGTAGGTACTGGAATAAAGTCACTAACTATATAGTTCATTCAGATGCTGTCGATGTGACTGGGTTTCATCTAACTCGAACCAGTAACTTAAAAGAACTAGAAGAGATTCATTAATTTACAGTATATAGATCCAGAGGAAATGTCAATATACGTAACCCCACCATTCAACATGATTATAACTGGACCGACATATTCTGGCAAAACAGAATTTATGTTGGACCTCCTCACCGGTCCGTACTTAAGGAAATTCGAATATGTGATATTCATTTGCCCAACATTCATGAATAATAAAGCGTATAATAGAAGATTCATTTTCACCGATGATAATGTGTTTATATTTCCAGTCGGACTCGATGCAGTGGATGATACATTAACCTACGTGCATAAAGAATGGGCCGGTACAAACACTTTAATAATCCTCGACGACTGCGCCTCGTCCAAAGATATGAAGAAGCGCAGTAACGTTTTAGTCCAACTTGGTTTCAGCGCAAGACACGATGGATTATCTGTCTGGGTTCTGACTCAACAATATACTAGTATTAGTAAACCATTCAGGGAAAACATACAGATGTTAGTACTATTTTACACACCGAACAAGATAGACAACAAAACTATTATAAAAGAATATGGAATGGAGGTGTCAGAACGGGAAGCCGTGGGCCTAATCAAGCAATTGAAAAGTAGGCCATTCAGTAAACTAGTATTTCGTTTACGGAATCCGTACGACATAAAATTTTTCGTATAATATAGCAATTATGGAAGCTGAAGCCGAAGGCTCCGCTGAAGGCACTCTTAGAGAATTATATTACAACCCGAAAACTGGTTTTGGAGGTGTACAAAAATTGTATGACGCAGCACGGGCCAGCGGACTCCACGTTACTAAGAAAGAGGTGCAGGAGTGGTTAAAAACTCAGCTAACTTATAATCTACATAAACCGGTCCCTCGTACTCGTGGGGGTGGTTCGGGCGGCCGGCGCGTTTTTGTAACATCGATAGACTCTCAATGGCAAGCGGATCTCGTGGAATTCCCTCCCCCGTTCGCAAAAGAGAATCGTAACATTCGATACATGCTAACAGTAATCGATGTGCTAAGCAAATATGCATGGGCCAGGCCGATACAGTCAAAAACGGCTGATGATACGTTACAGGCACTACAAGATGTGATTAAGAAATCTGGGAGAAGGCCCGACAAACTTCAGACAGATGAGGGGCGGGAATTTACGAACCGAAAAATGCAGGGGTGGTTGGAGGAGGTGGGAATTCACTGGTTTCACACCTACAGTGATAAAAAAGCTAGCGTCGTTGAACGTTTTAATCGGACGCTTAAGACGATGATGTGGAAATACTTTACATACAGACAGACACGTTCCTGGCTCCCCATTCTACCACAACTTCTCGAGAATTACAATAACACCGTACACGGAAGTATCAAAATGAAACCCAGGGACGTAACAGAGGAGAACGATTGGCAGGCATTTTATACACTATTCGGTCCTGAGTTGGCAGCCGGGGGAGCCAACCCTGAATTCAAGCCGGGAGAACGTGTCCGAATTACAAAATACAAGACCACTTTTAAGAAAGGATATTTACCAAATTGGACAGAGGAGATTTTCGTAGTTTCAAAAGTGGTGTATGCAGCTGGACTGGGAACGCCACCAGTTTACAAAATAAAAGATCTGAATGGAGAGGAAATACTCGGCACTTTCTATTCCGATGAACTTCAGAGCGCACCTTCAGAACGTGGTGCTGACGAGCTGTACAGAGTAGAACGAATTTTGAAGACGAAAAAAATTAGAGGAAAGAAATATTATCTGATAAAATGGAAAGGTTATCCAGAAAGTTTCAATAGTTGGGAGCCGGAGGAAAATGTTATTAGTACTACGTAAGTACTTCGTAAGTTCCTGTGCTGGTACTACGTAAGTACTTCGTAAGTTCCTGTCCATGGTACTTGTCAAGTACTACGTAAGTACTAACGTAAGTATTTACGAAAGTTATTCAATAAGTACCATGGAAAAAGTCTTAATTTCTTGAAAGCCGAAAGTGTCAGTTTACCACCCCACTTCCACCCCCCACCTGGCCAAGTATTTATCATGTACTGTCGTAAGTAATGTTCACTTATTGCATCTTTTTCGGCAGTATGTGGATGAGGTGGGGGCCCCTCAGTTCCTCCGGAGGCACATATTAAGTTTGCAAGATCTTCAAAACGACTTCTCATGTTACCACAGTCCGTTCTTTCGAGTCCCCCTTGTTCAGCTTTATCTATAAGTTCTGGTTGAAGTATAATGTACACAACTGACATAAGCCATAGACAAGTAACTTCAAAGTCCGGTGTTACAGAACCGTAGGGTTTCATAATGTCAAGTGCTCGTAGGTCAAACGAAGCATTATAAGCACACACAGATTCACAAGCGTTAAGAAGTTTGTGTAGGTTCTTTAGTGAGACTCGAGGTTGTTCTAGTTGTTCTTGACCAGGTGGGAAGTACGCTTTTTCAAGTTCCTCCTCCTTGAAACCGTCTATTAAAAATCCCTGGCTGCCGCTATCGCGTGAGCTGCCCCATGCAATTCCAAAGTCAAAAGCTCGTGGATATTCTACTGGCCCGACTGTCTCGGTATCAATTGTTGGATTAAGTATATTCTTGAGAACGAGGGGGGTAAGAGCGTTCCGAATTACCAAACATGGAAGTCTGTAGTCGTGGCAAATTTCTAAGAAAGTCTGTTTGAACTTGTTGTGAATCTCTTCTAGTTCTTCTAAGGCGGCTATTTCGTACGACCTGGCTCGAGTCAACACATTCCGCCTGCAATAATCCCAAGGCATATCTTTGAATATGATAATGAAACTATGTAAATGGTCAAATGCTCTAGAAACAATCTTTTTTTCTTCCCACTCCGTGGAAACGCCCCGGATTCGAGAAAAAGTCAGATGTTGAATTATGGAAGAGTCACAAATAATGTAGTGTTCTGAAGGGAGGGGGGAGGAGGAGGGAGGTTTCCTCCTCCTCCTCCCAGCCTGACATTGTAAACTAAGCGTATGTTCTATAAACTGGTTCTGAAAATCAGCAATCGAAACAACGCCATTATAAAAGTCGGCAATGTTGCTGGAAAAACTAGTGTCAAATTCTGGTACGTGATACGGATCCAAATTTATTGCATCGTAACTCTTACCACTTCCAGTTGGTCCATTTATGAATATGTATGACATTTTGGGGGATACTATATCATAGAAATTTTTTTTTAAAAATTATTTTTTATTAAGATATATACGATAAGACAATGACAATCCTTTCTATTTCAACTGCAATAAAAATACTTGAAACCGGAGAAAACATCAAAATTGATGATGGAGGCAAATTAGTATTTGGTGAATATGTAGATCCTTTCATATACGTAGACAGTGAGCTAGAAGTAGTTTTCAACATCGGACCTAAATATGGTTCGGGAGGTGATCCTGCTACATGCGATGGGGTGTGTGTCCGTTGGCAACCGAGTCTTCAAAAGTTTACTGATTTAATAATATTCCGTACCCTAGGTGAAAGTTTCGATGCAAGCACTGCTAAAAGTTATGCTGCAAGCCTGACCGCTCACTCCAAGAATACTATCGGAACCGTCACCGAAGGGAATCCTATCGGAACGACCTGCGGATTTTACAATCCATCTAAAGTGTATCAGAAGCGAGGGAGCGAGGGGCCTCAGCCAGTGGCGTATTTTAAATTTCAGTTTAAAAGAGGGAGGGAGAGGGGCTTAAAAGCGCTACATGTATTGATATGGTTCAAGAAATTGACTGCGGTTTTAAAACAGTGAGCCCGTTACTACCAGTCCGAGAAAATCCTGCTATTGTACCTCGTAATATCCGAAAAGGTAGTAAGATAGAATTCTTAGCATTTAAACCGCGCTTAAGTAAGCGTGGCCTTTCTTTCACTGTTGAGAGATTATTTTGTGCTGCGCCTAATAAACCAGAAATTCAAGATGTGGAAGAACTAGTCGACTTAGAAAGATTAGGCGAGATATATAAACAAATAAATGCTGCCAAAAATATTATAGTGGATTTTGATGACCTATCATAGAATAATTATTTTTCATTTTAAAAATTTTTAGGATAGTATATATCATAAAGATTATTATGGCCCGTCGATTACATACAGCATTCAAGGGAGCAGTTTTACAAAAAAAATTTCCTGAAGTCAAGCGAGTCAAGGATATCGGGGAGCTGGTGGATATTGAAGGTATGGTCCATTCGGAACGAAAGATGTACTCTGTTTTTACCGAAATGGAAGTCAAATTATCGGATCCGAAAACTGGTAATACACAAAATCGTACATTGCCTGTTAAATTAAAAGATACATACACAAAAGATGTAAGAGGATCGGGATCGGATGTGGGGCAACAATTAATAGATCGCTACGATCGTATGCTTGATACAATTGAAAATGTTGAGGGTTCTGGTCTCGTTCTCGAGGAGATACTTATTTTGAAGTAATTCTAGTAGAAGTTTTACTCGGGGCTGGCGCAGTCCAACTTCCCAGATGGTTAAAAAATAAGCATTGTGTGAGCGATCTGGTGCTACCTTCGGGCAGCGAGAACTGTTTTCAATACGCCATCGTAGCAAGTTTAAAGTTGGCCGACCCCGAGTTTCGTGAAAAGAAATGTGGTCAGGTAAGGAGAAAATGGAATACGTACGCCCCATTTATGGCTGACTACTGTTGGGAAGGTATTCCCACGCCCACGCCCGCCGATATGACTGTATTCAGGCGCTTCGAGCAGCAAAATCCAGGGGTCAAACTTCAAGTATTTCAGATCTACGAAAATGATCCCGCTCCCCCGTCTGACATAACTGTGTTATATAGTGCCCCTGGCGGAGCCGAAGGTGAAGCCGATAGGAATCAAATAGCAAATATCTTACTGATAGTTGGCGAAGACGGCGGCCGTTCTCACTTCGTACCAATTACTGCGGAAAATCGCCTTCGTAATTCTCGTACTAATCGAAAGAATGAGCGCAGACGGAAGTGTATTTGTATGGTTTGTAAAAGAGGTTTTAAGTCAACAGAAGAATTAGAAAAACATCAGGTATACTGTGGAACAGACACTGCCCAGCCAGATTTTCCTAAGGAAGTGTGTCAATTTGAAGGACATCGGAAGAAGGTTCCTTCTCCCTACGTCGTCTATGCAGATACTGAGGCAATTATTGAGAAGGGGACCGGCCGGCACATTCCAATTTGTCTTTCGTATGTTATGGTGGAACGGGGGTGGGGACCTTCGGAACGAGGCCCGGGCCGACCCACCGTTTATGGTAAAAGAACATTCACAGGTCTCTCCTGTGTTACAGAATTTCTAAAGGATATGAAAGAACGGGCCGAGTATTATTCTAAATCGTATTATTGGAAAATAATACCGATGAGGGATCCTTCTAATTACCGGCGCGACGGATGTGATCCAGTCTGTATTGCATGTGGAGAGCCGGCAGGATACCGAGTAGTGAAGGAGGAGGCGACCTTCTATTGCGAAGGATGCCGGCCGTCGAGAACCATTCCTATCTACTTTCACAACCTCAAGGGATACGATGGTTCTTTTATTTTGAAAGAATTACATGAAATCGTTACCGAAGGAGATGATGGGGGTTCCGGACCAGAGCCTAAAATCATAGCTAAGACGAGCAATGGAGGAATTATGGGTCTCTCGAAAACATTTATTTTTCACGCCTCAATTGTTGTTGCCGGAGGGAAGAGGGAGATAAAGAGACGTTTCTTTTCTATAAAGTTTATGGACAGTGCTCAGCTGATGATGGGGTCATTGGCGAAGTTGGCAAAAACTGTGCCGGACCACGGATGGACGACGGTACCACTTTCGTACCCGGACATTCAAAGGGCGAAAGGTTTCTTCCCCTACGAATATTTAGACTCGGTTGACAGACTGGGAGAGGGTGAGCTCCCGGAGAGGGGGGAATTTTATAGCGAATTGACGGAAGAGGGGATTTCTGAGTCTGATTATGAACATGCATTAAGAGTATGGGACGAAGTTGGGTGTAAGACGATTCGTGATTATATGGAATTCTATTGTGAGACGGATGTTCTCCTTCTTGCTAATATATTCGAAAATTTTCGCGACACATGTTTAGAAGCATATAAGTTAGATCCGGCCCATTACATGTCAGCGCCTGGCTTGACATGGGATGCTATGTTACTTTACACGGGTAATAAGTTTAAACTCATTCAAGATGCTGAGCAGATGACTTTCGTACAACGGGGAATACGAGGAGGTATCAGCCAGTGTAATATTCATTATTTACAGACAAATCATCCTGCTTACGGGAACTGGGATCCAGAGAAGCGGTGACCGAAATAAAATATCTCGATGCAAACAATCTCTACGGCTGGGCAATGAGTCAGGCAATGCCTACGGGCGGACTTCATTGGATGACGAGGGAAGAGTGGGACGAATGGGAAGAAGGGGGCCGAGGCGGAGCCGGCGGGGCGTGGGGACCCGGCGCCACCTTTCCACCAAGTTTTCTAGAAGTAGACTTAGAATATCCCCCCGAATTACATGAAGAACACAGCGATTTGCCATTAGCGCCACATCACTATGAATTTCCGAGGCAGGGCGGTCGACTGATTACAAGTGTGATGGATAGAGAGTCCTATGTCTTACACTACAAGTTGCTGGAATTCTATCTTCGGATGGGAATGAGATTGAAAAAGATTTATCGGGTGCTTGCTTTCGATGAGGCTCCATGTCTCGCGAAATATATTGACTTTAACACTAAAATGAGGGCAAAGGGGAGGACAGATTTTGAAAAGAATTTCTATAAGCTGATGAATAATGCAATGTTCGGTAAGACAATAGAAGATGTTCGAAAGTACAGAGACTTTAAATTTGTTTCGGACTGGAACGGCACGGATAGTGGACGTAAAAAGATTCAGAAGTATAATCCAAAGATGAAACATATAACTTTCATAACTTCCGAAGAGGATGGTGATTCCTGCGACAGTGCCCTACTGGAACTGAAAACGGATGAGCATAGATATGTAAAACCAGTTTTCATCGGCGCCGCAGTACTGGAACTTTCTAAGCTGCTTATGTATGAGACGCATTACAATTACTTTCGGGCCCAGTTCCCTGGAATACGATTAGCCTACATGGATACTGACAGTTTTGTTTACAGTGTACCAATACCCTCCCCGGACCCGGACGTAACTTTCAATGATATAGTCCGAGAAGATGTTGAAAAGAATGGTGAGAAGTCTATATATGATACTAGTGGGATGAGTGGACCCAACTTTCCGAAGATTAATAAAAAAGTGATAGGTAAATTTAAAGATGAGTTGAATGGTGAACCTATTCTTGATTTTGTCGGCATACGCTCGAAAGTGTATGCTTTTCGAACTCCAACTTCGGAGACGAAAAAAAATAAAGGGGTGAAAGATGTTTGTGTTAGAAAACATTTGAACTTTGAAGATTATAAAGATCTATTTGAAACTGGGAAGAAGCCGGAGCCGGCACAGTTTGTACAGTTTGTACGGAAAAAGGCTGGAGAAATCCGTAGTGAAAAGCGTAGTAAAATCATGATGGCGCCAAATGATATCAAACGTGTGCAGTTATACAATCCAGACACGGGCGAATGGCTGGCAGAAACATGGCCGATAGGACGGGACGGACGATCGGTTTAAAATTGTAAAGACATTAATCTACTATTTTCAACAGTGACCTGGGCATCACTGATAACATAAATGTGGGCAAATATATTATCATTGTGAGCGTCATCGCCAACCCACGCGGTATCTTTCTTCAGGATCTCAAGTTGAATTCCGTCCTTTGTGTTCATTACTTTTAAACCATTTCCATGAAACTCAATATCTTTAAAGCTACGCAGATCGATAAACAGACAGAATTTATTCTTCAAATAATCGGCCTCATCTATATCAATTTCACACCAATCTTTATCTTCAGCAAAATACCGTCGCACCTCTCGCCAAAATTGTCTTGGTATCATCTTCTGAGCGTACACTTTATTTGCAATGCCTTCAATCATTACAGACACAGATTCAATGGATGGGTTAAAGAAAAGTTCACTGTTCATTCTGACTGATTCTGATTTTTAGTGAAGAGTATAGCGATACCTCTAATGCTACGTCGTGGTACATTATATTTTCATTGATAACCGTGTCCGATTCTTTGAATGGGATTGTTCTAAAATAATGTATATGCTCGTAAAGGTAACTTTTTCCACCGTTGTAATAACCAGCAGTTGACCTCGCGAGATTGAGGTCAGAAATTGTTTCGTATTCCATTTGAATGTTTTTTAATTTATAATTGGTTGTAATCAGTTTATTACTGACAATAATTGGGGGCGGGTGCCAACGTAATTTCCCATTCAATATGACTCCCTAACGCTTTTGGATATGCAACTCCATGACCTGTCACGAGGGGGTGAGTGAGACGAATAGCATATTTTGTTTTATATGTGTCAAAAAGTAAATTATCACCCACGACGGCAGCATCTGCATCGGCCGAACCGCTTCTTAATTTTCTTAGATTTTCGTTCTGAATTCCGTACAGTGTCATGTTAGTTCTCTCCTTTTTATGTTTGAAGAGATCGCGATAACATTCAATAAGGTTATATTTATTCAAATCGAAAAAGTGTCTGCCCTCAAATGTGAGTTTCATACGCTCCACCAAATTTTTGCAACATTTTGTACTACACGGGTAGTTCCACCTCCCATTACTTCGAGATCAAAAACCAGGTCGAAAGTATCTGGAACTAAGAGTACTCCGCTTTCTAACTTCGGACATCGTATGATAAGTGTCTGGCCTGGATCTGCTTCACTTGGATTATGAGCAATCACGTGATGAGTTCTTTCTGACTTCGTTCCATTCGGTATTCGGTTGGTGAAAGTCGGTGATAATGTTCTATCGTACCCCATTTTCGTGTAATGTATATAGTAGAAGAAAAAAAGAAAATTAATCACATCTTAAGTTTCACTTCGTGTATATAAATTACTTAGAAGAAAAAAATCACATCTTTACGTAAATATTTCCGTCTGCCTGAAAGATAAATCGATTGCCTGTGTCGCGAATCAATCGAAGAACCCAATATTCTTGGAGATGATGAGCCTCTTGGTCATCCTCAGTATCCTGGAATACAGCTATGAATTCTAGTCGCTTAAAGAAGTTAGTCTTCTGACATTCCTTCACGAAAGCTAAAATGTTATGATATAGATTATCATCTTTGAGTCGGACACCTGGATTTGCTCGAAGTATATGTCGATTTACCCGCCGAAGTTTGCACCATTCCAATTCGACAGAGAAACCAAACAGGTCTTTATTTTTAGAAAGAAACTTTGCAATATTCTTTTCACCAAACATGTTGATGCCATATTAATACATAATTTTATTTATAATGACTAATGTTAAACCAGTTAAAATATCCATAGCTGTTCTCCGACAAATCCGACAACCGATCCTGCTGTTTTTAATAGAAAACTGACGAGGGAACCGATTAAACCTGGTATTGCAGCAGCACTTTTTGCGGCCAATGTTTTTAACCATTCGCCAAATTGCTTTACAATTTCTTTCGCTTTTGTATATACTTTGGGTGGACCTGAACCAGACCCGCCAGTTCCTGCTCCTCCTCCCCCTGCTCCCGCTCCTCCTCCTCCTTTAGTCACAGCCAGGGCAATTGTTGATATTGTCATTCCAAGGGCAGTCAGTATTGCAGCTATTGTAATACCATTTCGTTTAAATAACTCTGTCAGCTTCAGCCTGAGTGACAATTCTGGATCGGAAATTACATCACGAAGAGACCTAGTCGTAGCCAGACTTTCACGTGCCCCGCTAATCTTACCATTTTCGTATTCAATTCGATTGTCAATTTTAGCTTCTCTTGTTATGAGTTCAGCTAGTAGTTTTTCGGCTTTTCCTTTTCCTTGGGTGCTCGTTTCAGGATCCTTTAACTGTTTTTCAACTTCTCTTTTCTCTAGCCTTATTTTAACTTTTTCGTTGTTAAGCTCGCCAAGATGCATATTCGCAATCTTTAATTCATCATTAATAGCTCTATATTCTGGGTTTAGATTGTTCCATTGTTCGATTTTATTTTCAAAAGCTTGTATTTTATCTGCATTACCAGAAGCATCTTGCCGTAACTCTGTCAGTTCATCTTTGTATACACCCATGTCTTCTGGCGTCATCTTCTCAGCCGGTATTTTATCGTTTTTCACATCTTCAGAATACAATGTTGATCTAACAAATTCGGGCTCTGCGCTGCTCCCCCTCAAACTGTATACTTTACTTACAAATTCATATCCTCCCGCTTCTCTTTTTACTGTCTCGAGTGATCTAAATCCACGTCCTATAGTTTTTGATAGCTTGAGGTTTTTATAATACAGCTTTCCATTCTTAATATTTGCATTCAAAATTAATTCGTTTCGTGCTGCTTCATCAGTAATATTATTCTCATCTAAGAATTGTTCAGCCATATCTATTTCAAGTTCTACTCTCTGTCCAATCACACGATCTACCTGCGGGCTCCGCGCGCTTGAGACGGCCTGGGAAGAATCGGCTTCTGCAAAGGTATCATCATCATAGGAAAAAGTTGTTTCAGCAGTAGCATCATCATCGTCATTTACATTTGCATCATCTAAACCCTGGAGTGGTATATCTTCTCCTCCTTCTGCCATATTGTATTTCTATATTACTACAATTATTTTTATCCCCCCTTACATATACAGTAAAAAAAAATGCACATCTCAGTTGTTGAAAGCGTTGAACAATTGGCTGATTACATAGAAAGAACAAGTGCTGCATATCGACGAAGTTACAAATTAATGGGTCGAATTGATATGGCTCTCAATATTACTAAGGGAATTCTTGTAAGCTCTGCTGTCATAGCAGCAATTCCAACAGTTCCGGTACTGTTAGCCTTAACTCCTATACCAGGTGTTGTTATTGATGTAATACAAGGGAAAACGGTGTAGCAAAGAGACGAGAGAAATATAAACATTATTATGTTCAATATAAACAGCTGCTTACACAAATACAAGAAAAAGGCGCAACCCTTCGGAACGAGGAGGCTCCGGGGTCAGAACTTATTCAGGACATATTTCATCAGGCGCTAGAAATTCAAAAACAAGAAGGATTTAGTCCACCTCTGGAGCGATATCTACGATATTATGGATTGAATGGATATGAAAGTTAGGTTCAGAAAAAATTCCACAGAAAATGTTTCTGAAAACTGTAGAATGACAGACATTTAACATGACATCACAAGTTGCTAAGCAACTGAAGTCCGGTATTGCGAAAGCGGTATTGCGAAATTCCCTGCTGGAAAGTTCCTGCTGCGTCCTTATAGGGGTATTGCACAACATCCCTATGGTTCCGCTCGTTCCGACGACTCCAACATAGTGAAAATGGACCAGCCAGCAGATAAAATTCACATCCAGAAACGAGACCCGCACCTTCGGAACTGTTCCGATACGGGTCTTTGTAAGAGCTCCGGTACGGCTCAGTCAGAATCTATCTAACAAATGAGAGAGAGAATAGAATGTCGTTCTGTTTTGCTCAGTGGAGGTGAGTCATAGCTACTGTATTGCGCAAGTTCCATTTGGAATGTGAATGACTCAGCAGGGAATTTCCCCGCTTAGTTCAGGACAATGCACTGCTGCGCGTGAGTTCGTATATAGGTCAGGGTCATACTTTAGTTACATGGATGGTTAATTTTTCCTTCGCTTCATGTAGATAAATGAATAAAATGGGGTGTAAAATTCTTACTTCATCCCAGTTGTCCACGTTTACTTTACTACTGACAATTATCTTAAAACAAGCAACTATTTCGGTTCTAAATTGTCTTTCTGATTTGTATAGATATTATTCGTTAAGATAACACGTATCATGTGATCTTAAATTTTCGTCAGTAGCACGTGCAGACACATATGTTTGATTCAGCTGTTGGAATGTCACACATCACGCCTCTAGAAGTCCCGATATCTTTCATTTTGACACACAGGCAGTAGAGTAAGGCGTGTTCAATTTATTTACGTGATTACAAGGTGGTACGTCCCAATATTCACGACAACTTCTGAAATGGCACAAAATCTATCATAGCAATCCTTTGGTGATATTATGAGATATCGACGAAATGCGTTCTTTGAAAAACTTGTCATCAAAATTCGTTTCTTTACGAAATATGTATTATGTACGATACGTTCCTTATATCTCTATGACTACATTTAGACTCCTTTCTCAATAAATTTTAGATTGTTCAGTGAAATCTGGTAAATAATTTTCTAAATGTACAACTATGTCAGTGATAAATTGAAAGTGAGGTTTTTAATGAGGATGCCATTGTGTTTGTTCAGAAAGTTGCTGTAGACTTACTCTGTGATGAAGATAAGCTGGTACAGACAACACTAATAGATTACAATGATAGGTCAAAACAATCTCGTTGTTCTACCAGCATCTACGTTGTTTTAACTGTATTTGCAATTCTCTCACCCACTACAAGATTTTATAAATTGGGCGTTTTCTAGTTTATTTTTCATTCATACACATCTTTGGATGTTGGATTTAAACTTTGATAATATTCTGTACGATGACCATGACGATTTATTCGTCATACATGACAGAGTCTAGATTTGGTTCAAGTCGGTGAATTTCTAAAAATAAAAACTTAAGAGTTATTGTTCTGGAATATAAGGTTATTCCCAAAGTACCGGGATTTATGTCCGAGTACATCGTGCAGCGGAGGTATTTTGCCGAGACGCGTAGCGTCGGGGACAATACCGTAGCGTTTTGGGAATAACCTTATTATTATACACCTTTTTAGTCCAATTTTACCTGAAAAAAAGTCGAAATTTAGGCGGTTTTTGGATGCTTCTCGCGCACTGCACTGAGCGATCGCAAGCAGACTGGGAACGCGTTCAGCGCGTCCGCTAAGCGCACAGAACGAAATTTCAACCCGCGCTGCGCAGTGCACGTGGTAGAAATTTTACGTCAGCAGCATAATTTCACTCAAATTCACCGGTTTTGGACTGACCATGATTTACTTTGTGAAGTACTGAATGTTAAGAAGTATATATTTTTGTAAAAATGTAAAATATTCTCTTCTTTTTCCTCGTGTTGACGTAAAGGTTTTTGAGGTCAAATGTCAAATAGCGTCCAATAACACGTCAAAGTTATTGGACTCCGCCGCATCCTCTGATACCGAAACTTACTGTACGACGAAACTCCATAGGTTACAGACGCAAGTGTATAATAATTCTGTTTATTCGTTGTCTACGCCTCTCCTCTTATCTCATTTAGAAAGAAAATACATCATTCAAGTAACTATCCCGCTTAGCATTACTGCACTTCTGAACATTTCTCTACATAAACCACAATCCCTCAATCATTATTCCGTCAGCTACGAAATGTTTCGTCCATTCCAAAATCACGACTTGAATTGAAAGTATTGGCTGTTGCGTGTGCTACAGTAAAATGATGAAAATACTTCCTTAAAGTGTTCGTGCTTCCTGGTCTCGTAAAAGTCAACGGTATCTGAAATTACTAAACTTATGCTGTACTTAACAACGAAATTAATATTCTAATGTTTAAAAATTGGAGTAGTTATTCGAGCAAAGACTTTGGTCTGAACCCTTTAGCCTGATCAAACAACATACAAACATTTTATTCACAACAGCTACAAAGGCTATCTTGAAATGACAAAACTGACGAGCTACAAAATATTGTCAGAACGGTATTAAATCATAATAAGACATACGTCTTTAAAAACATTACTTTGTACAATGAATTTTCTCAAAAATATCTTACCTTCAAGAAACCAATCAGAGAAACCACATAATATCAAAGCCACTATGGCTATCACATTGCGGAATCTCTCCAAGCATGTATTTTATACGACTTTTTGTGTAACATAGCCTTTCATTCTTTCGATTAAAAGTTAGTATTATAGAAATGCTTTTCATAAAACTTCGAAAAATTGTACAGGCGAAGAAGAAAAGCAATGCAATATATTAATGTATTATTAATTATTATTAATGTATTAATGTTACTGTGGTGCAATTCGTTTTCCATCTCCAATCACAATTGTTAACTCCTTTCTCATCAACTTTTTAATTGTTCAATAACGTGTACACAACTTTTGGTATTGGATTCAAATTTTGATAGTTTTCTGGACTTATTACTTCTTAGTCTGCAGAGTTCGCGGGTAAGCTTACGGGCGGGTTGAGGTCATGGGTATAGCGTTCGGCGTTTCAACATTTACCCGTTAGTGTTACACTCTTTATGCACTGTATACTGAGTAAATGAAATTTGACCTTTTCTGCGAACTTTGATAAAACAATAGGCGAAAACAGTGGTAACAAAGATTATAACTAAAGTCAATATTGTGACCATTGTGGCCAAGTACAGTAATCGTTGTGCTTGTACTGTCTCTATGTGGAGAACTCAATATTTGTCCGATGACACGGCTGTGCTGACCGAGCGCATGTCCTGTCCATCTTCAGTTGATAAGTATTCCAAGAGACCCGGAAGGATAGCCAAAATCTCACCTTCAGTCGGTGTAAATGTTTTTGTGGTAGAAATCATTGATTGGATGTTGACATGCAAGGCACTTACAGCAGTTTCGGCCCGCCCGATGTCATTCTCAGCATGACAAGTAACATTATACACACCATTATCCTGGCTCTCAAAGTTTCTCATTAGAATCCTCTTTCCGTCAGCACTAAAGAAAACGTTGTCATTCTGCTGACTAAACTTCTCCCCTGCTGTATTTGACCATACGTAGCGTGTCGCTGGAGGATTTGCACTGGTGATACACGTAAAAGTTACCACCTGCGTTTCTATGGTTACTGTGTATAATGATGGTGAAATCTGGACGATTGGTTTATACTGTACGTTGAACGGACCTAACTGACATGTTCTATTTGTGTTGTAACCAGGATGAAATCCGGTACAAATGAATGTTGCATTGTTTTGTTCCTTTGTTGGTGTCCATGAGAACGAGAGGACACGCTAGCCTTCGATGTCGTCAATGCCTGTGAAAGCACCAAATGTTTCTTTCGTATTTCCTTCCCTGTTAAAGTCGGTTGTCATGACAGGTACACCGGTAGGATCTGATCGACACTCTAGTTCGATTTGAGTTCCTGCAATCACGTCGAAAACTTGCTGCGAATCCGTAGCCTCTGCCACTCGGGTAGCTTGGTCCCCACTCCCAGCAGAACACGTCAAGGAGTGGCAGGGCTCGTTTTCGCAGCAAGTCGAAAACATAATCATCGGGATCAAAACCGATCGTACATCGTAAATATCCAGACTGTGGAGTTACAAAGACATCGAGACGAGCTGTACGGGATTCCAAGGGAAGAGCTGTCATTACGAAACACTGGTAGAAGCCAGAGTCAATGTCAGCAGTGGCCGCAGATGTCATGATTTTCAGGTCGAATGATGTATACAATGCCTGAACAGACATGTCTACTGTATACCGATTGTTGTCAACGAAGTTTGAGTACACGATACCATCGTTGCTGATTAGTATACCGTTCTTGTACCATGCAACACTCTGTCCTGTCTGCAAG
Source organism: Ptychodera flava (assembly GCF_041260155.1). Lineage (NCBI taxonomy): Eukaryota > Metazoa > Hemichordata > Enteropneusta > Ptychoderidae > Ptychodera > Ptychodera flava. The sequence continues at coordinate 5,415,959 of NC_091937.1, read as the reverse complement.
TTTTGAACAGCACAATGGAGAGTGACAGTTACCGAGTAACTGCTTCCATAAGGGAAAATCTGTGTGTGATCAGTAGGTTCCGTCGCAAAGAAAAGGTCGACTGCTTGCACATTAGTAGAATACAGGATACCCACAATGAAAAGTCGTAGATTCGCAGAAACTTTGCCGTCCATCTTAAGGAAAACTCTGCACTGAAAAAGGAAATGACATTCTCAAGTTACCGGAAAGCAATTGTGGAGGAAACGTACGCTGGGATAGGGTACAAAAATGAATTTAATAAATTTTGTTTTTTGAAACAACAGATGTAATTATAGATCATGCGTTTTTAAACATTGATTTTTGGCTTACGAGAACCATTCGGTGCCCTGTAAATGCAAAACGTGAATTAATAAATAAGAGAATTAATAATAGATAGATAAATAAAAGAGCGAATATGTTGTTTTATGTTCATAAATCTTTTTTTTCCTGTTTTTTTGCTTTACCTTTTCTGTGATTGGCCGCTTTATTCGAGACAATATTATTTATATTGAGATGGAATATCGGTCTTTCTCTTTACTATAATAATAATAAAAAATGATTTATTGCTTTCAAAGCAACTTGACTACGCATCCACCAGTCAGCAATAATTAATCTGACTATGTTGATGCTGAATATCAAGGCACACTACAACAATGGACTTCTTTCTGTCCGGTGATAATTGTACGATGCCTAAGAAGAGTGTTATAAGTTTACATGAATTAATTCAAGTAAAAGGTATGTACAGTCACCTGTAATCTAAATATCCCTTATATAGTCAAAGGGGCGTTTCCTTGGTATTCAAATGCCCATGTGAGGGCGCTGTTTTTAAAAGCGGCCACCCCCTTAAAATCTGTGATTGGTTCGATTTTCTCTTTCCATGGTAACTGTGGCAAAATTGGAACAGATGACAGTATACCTTTAGGTGTAAAGTAACAATCACTATATTACGTGTTCAAGTAACTCTAGATAGAGGAATTGTGCTTAGAGGTATTACCCGGCAATCACGGGACACAATGACCCATCCTGGGAGCGCGGTAAATTTAGAGCGAACGTTTGTGTCATCGGTCAACTAGGGTCAAACTGCCGTCACCGACGAATGTTATCTCCAACCATCGTTAACACTGACTGCATTGAAATCATTATGTCTCTTGGTACAGCTTCTCCGGTCTGATAGTTATGCATCAACTCAGGAAACGTTGTTTTATCTCGAACTGATAAAATACTGAGGTCTGTCCTCGGCATAGTATGTTTTTTAACACAGAGTTCTCACGGAACGTTGTGCCCACGACAGTTGTTGCTATATTTTTGATTTTGATTTACATATAGTACAATTACCAGTAATTTCACACTGACATTTAATTATTAAAGAAAACGCGACTAGCTGTACCTTCATCAAAAATCAGTAGCAAAATGCACAAAATTGACCCAGTCCTCTGAGTTACGTCTCTTCCCATTGTTTTCGCCATTTTTGCTGTTCTTTGTGAAGCAAAGGGCTGAACGAGAGCGAGTACAATGCAAAGCCTTATATCACACACACAATAGCAGAGATCAGAGAACGTTAACGGCATCATTGGTGAATTGGACTGTGATTTCTTTCAGGGATCATGACCTGACCTCAAAGTATTGATATCGTGTTTACCTCAGCTACTAGTGCCGCTATACGTGTGTCGATTTCACCAAAATTAGTGGCGGTTTACTTTCCCAACACGGTGTAATCTACAAAGGATTAGACTTACATGATTTGATAGACATTTAAAAACACCATGACATGTAAAGAAACACCAAAAAACAATAAAAGAATATGGAGAAGTCGGGATATTTGCGAAGTGCGGATATTTACCCACTGCGTGTTGTGACGCTTGACAATAAGGTGCCGGCAACAACAACAGCAAACACAATAGAAGCCGACAGACGGACAAAGGGCTAAATTTTTTGTAGCTGACTTAGATGCGTGCTATAACTGTATGCTAAACTGTGTACACTGAAAGTATTTGTGCTGAAGTGCGTCGTCTCACGTACTGTCGGCCGAGTCTTCACTACTCATCACCAAATGAAGCAATTAGTGCTAAAGTAGCTATGGTGGTGGGGTTAAAATCGTAAAAGTCAAAACCAGCCCGTAAAAGGCAGGAATCCCGTCTGAAAACACCACAGCTATGGACCCACTAGGTACTAAAGTATCACCTCAAGTCAGGAGCTTACAATCAACCATCATTGATCTTATACTTTTATCCATGAAGGTTTTGGTCTTGTCATCATCGCACTTCGATCCGACGTCCTCACCATCACGTGACTGCAAAAATCTGTCTCCACTTCATTTGCAATTCATTGATTTAAGTTTTTAATTATCTTAAAGTTTAATTTTCGTTAGAAAGAAAGTACTGTCCTGAAACAAACAACTACTTCCGTTCTAATGTTGTCGTTATACTGTGACTGTTATCATATCATCTGATAATGTAGAGATTTCATGAATACGCGGGATAAGAATTTTAAATTTCGCTAAGATAACACAAATCATGTGATCTTTACATTTTGTCAGTGTATTGTTCAATCGACTTATTTGCATCTAGGTTGATTTTTTTCAACATAACAGGACTTCAAAGAAAGCAATGGTGAACAATGGTAAACCCACCCTCAAATTTGATAATGAACATACTGGTACACTTTTCTAAATGCGCAAATATCTATTAAATCATAAAAGTCTCCGTATCGGGAGAAAGTCTCCTGATCAGGAGGTCAATTTTTCTCCCAATGGGAAGATTGTCTCCCGATGGGGAGATAATCCCCTTTTGCTCTAGTGTGCCTTGCTGTCTAGGCGTGTTAAAATAAGATACAAATTCTAAAGACGACAGATCAAAAAAGATTTTTTTTTAAATTCAGGAGCACATTAACCTGTGTTCTATTCCGCTCTGCGCCTATACGGCCAATGGACGTGTGTACATATGACTCAGAACCAGGTTGGGCATAGCGCAATCCGCACGACAGAAGCCCAATCCCACGGTCAACCCCACCAGGGCTACAATCATTACAGCTAATCTATGCCCAGCGGGGCAGTCCGCGTTGGCCGATAGGCAGGTTAAGTCCGACGATGTCTTGATTGTTGGGGCAATTGAGGACATCGGTTGATGGGATGCCTTGTGTACTTAGCACGTCGTGTGTATCCTCCGTTGGGCCTACTGTCTCGCACTATTCATGAAAACTTTGTACTTTGTCGGCCATTGTTGCTATTCAGTGGCGGGAACAATCGCTTTGTAGACGAAGGCTATCCACATGCGGACGCTAAAGGTCGAAGCCAATTGTGATTAACTGTTAGGTACAAGTATTATTGTTCACATAAATATTCCCTAAGAAGACAGATCTCGATGGTCCACCAGCCTCAAAGGTGCTAGCAGTGTTGCCTTGATAGTCCCTCGAAGGCCGAACCTCGGTAGTAGCTAAAGGACTTTGCAATTCCTTCTGAATGAAGAAGGATTAATTTTTTGCCGAAATCAAACAGTAGTTGCCTCTCTTGACTCATATATATATATATATATATATATATATATATATATATATATATATATATATATATATATATATATATATATATATATATATATATATATATATATATATATATATACGGTACACATACCGTACATGCGTGTATTTACCTACTTGTAAGTATAGTTACAAATGTTTTTAACTTAAATTAATGTGCTCGATGGTTAATTCAAACAAATGAACAATCGCTAGTATGTGTGAAAGGGAATCTAAATGGAGGGACTGTGCTCTAGTCTATAGGTCTTCAAGTCGCGGGACACAATAAACCATCCTGGGACGCAGTAAATTTCGATCAAACGTTTGTGTCGTCGGTCAACTATAGGGTCAAACTGCCGTCACCGACGAATGCAATCGCCACTCATCGGTAACATCAATCAATCAATCAACCAATCAATCAAAAACATTTATAAAGCGCCAGGATCAATAACCATGTAATTTTCAAAGGCGCTGAGTTTTTAACATCAGTGTTCATGCGCCTTGGCAAATAAATGAGTCTTGAGTTTTCGTTTAAAATGATAACACTTTGGGCCTGTTGAATGTCAGAAGGTAGAGCATTCCAGAGTTGTGGTGCTGTGATGGAGAAAGCACGTCCACCATACGTTTTGAGTCTGTATTTGGGTACACACAGCAGGTTCTTAGAGTTGGAGCGTAGTGAACGACGGGGTTTATATGTACATAGACTGCATTGAAATCGTTATGTCTTTTGCTACAGCTTCCCCGGTCTGATAGTACAGACATCAACTCATTCAATGTTGCTTTAACTCGGGCCGACAAAAATATTGAGCTCTGTCTTCGGCATGGTTTGTTTTACATGGAATTCTCATAGAACGTTGTGCCCACAACACTTGTTGCTGTTTTTGGTTTACATCGGGTACAATTACCAGTAATTCCTCGTTAATAAAGCGGGAAAATAAACAAAATATGTTTACGTAGTTAAAGATAACGTGATTAGCTTTACCTTCATCCATAATCAGTCGCGGGAATGCATCAAAGTGACTCCGTCTTTCTGAGTTACGTCCCTTCCAATTTTATTGCAGCTTTACTTCCGCTATCTTTTACAGCTTGTGGAGCCAAGAGCTAAACAAGGGCGAATGCTATGCACGACTTTGTTTCGCTCACAATGGCAGAGATCAGTGCATCACGACAGGCAAAAAGACAGTCTGTAAGTCTGTAATCGTCGTTGAGTTGTTTGGTCGACCGGGGGGGGGGGAAGTGCAGTCAACAGCTATTTACCGTTTTTAAGACTAGAATGCGCTTGACGACAGCCCTCTGATATATATATATATAATATATATATATATATATATATATATATATATATATATATATATATATATATATATATATATATATATATATACGAAAAATGGATTGCTTGTCAATGCAGGCAAAGTATAGTGCTCAATGCATTTCTGCAGGGCGGTAATACTGAGAATCTAGGAACTTGTAGTTGTCACTCTACAGGCTGTTTCATGCGCTAAGCAATCATCAGGAGTGAGGATTTGGCGGGAATGGGACTGTTTATATTGTGTTGCAGGTGAGTATGCATATTCAAATAAGCGGTTGCGGCCAATGGCAGGTCAGTTATTAATGAGGAGGAATTTGCTGCGGTGTCTGCATTTTGAGAGGAATCCTAATCCGTGGCATTATTAGGCCAACCATATTTCGATGTGAAATCAGAGAAAGACATGATAAATTATGTCTAAATTGCATTTCGTCACAGATTTCAGACCCAAGGAAATGATGTTTACCAGCTAATTTTACATAAACCACTGCGATTTGTGAACGAATTCGAAAATTTAAATTGCGCGAGGTGCGCGATACAATCCGTGGCATTATTAGGCCAACCGAATTTGAATGTCGAAATCGAAGAATATCGTCATTTTTCTTTCTGTGATTGTCGTTTTTAGAGTTGGCATTTCCAACATCGGATTTTACATGTAACGCCGTGCATTACGCGGCCAGCTTATATATGATGATGATATTAGAGAACGAAACGCGTATTAGCTCGAAATCCAGCACATATGCAATGTTCGCACGAAACAAGTGAGAAGATGTAAAGACCATCGCTTTGCAATATGCTAGGAATAAATCGAATATCGAAATTTGGTGTAGAACAGGAAGTTAATGCGTTAGTCAATTTTTCATTTGTAAAGGCGGAGCCTCCTTTTAAAAGGGCGCGAAGCCGTGGTTGCGTTCACTGTGTAAGTGGACACCAAATAGGCAACACGCGGGTACACGCTCCAGAAACTGCCACTTCTTAGTTTTTTCCGGTCGCAACAGGGCAAAAACTGCCAAGCAGTCAGCGCGAAGCTGCTGCCGATCGAACTCTGTGGTTATATTCAAATTCTAACGCGACTGGAAGATGGTTTTTAGGAAATTCGAGCGTTGGTGTTGGGAATCAATGACTATCGGCGATTTGAACGGACTGTCAATCAAACGCTAAACTTGTATAAACTCTGTTTGCAGGATTAGCAAAAGAAGCCAAAAGGTTGAGATCAGTTTGTGTAATTAATGGTATAGAAATCAAACATCATACTGGCCAAGTGTTTGACTGGGAGGAGAACTCCACTAATGCGAGAACCTGGGACTTAAAATTGCAGCTTTAATGTTGACCTTGACCTGGCGTCGCAAGTCGGAGGGCATGCCAAACATAATAAGTTTCACATTAAATGAAAGTTCGTCAGGCATATTTCAATACAAACCAGTTACTCTGCTTTGTTTCCGAAACAGACGGCACATGGTCACCATGCTCTCTCCCCCTCCCCATCCCAATAGAGCTGTTATTGAGTTGCGTTTGCCAGAGTGGACAAAGTTTCAGGGTACCTACTTTTGGCTAGATGCGTTCCTTAATCAGAATAAAATAATTGATGGGGGTTTAAAACATGTAATTTATTTGCAGTTCTCTACAGCTCGATATCTTTTCTTACTTTCTTTTTTCACTTTTCCCGGGATCAACTTGAAGAAGTGCCTTTATGTAACTATCATCGACTGACAGCCGTTCTAGATCCATAGCTGTGCCAGACTTTCAGATCAGCCTCAGGCTGAGTTAACAGCGGCTCAGCATAGACACTAACTTTGCAGTTTTATCAGAAAGTATCACAAGGGCAGGAAGGAGCACGCTTTTACATGTAGACACCAGCATATCTGAAATAAGGGGCAGTGTATCAAATTGCAATATTTGATTTCGTTTCACGCATAAGACAGAACACGTCGCACAAGAGCAACTACTTCATGCGCAATATTGCTAGTCAACACTCGTAAATATCAATTTAAAGCCGATTCAACACATATGTTTTTCTCTTTCAAAACTAGAAAGATGCCTAGCCGCCAAATGTATCGCGCACCCTGCGCAATTTAAATTTTCGAATTCGTTCACAAAATCGCAGTGGTTTATGTAAAATTAGCTTGTAAACGTCATTTCCTTGGGTCTGAAATCTATGACAAAATGCAATTTAGACATAATTCATCATGTCTTTCTCTGATTTCCACATCGAAATATGGTTGGCCTAAAAATGCCACGGATTCAATGTAGTGTTTCTGGTCGTTGTTTGTTTGAAGACATTTAAAACAAGCATAAACGAATAAATAAAAGAACGTGGAGAAATCTGGATATTTGCGAAGTACGGATATACTTTACCCAATGCGTTTTACCATGGTATTACAATCCGTGGCATTATTAGGCCAACCATATTTCGATGTGGAAATCAGAGAAAGACATGATAATTATGTCTAAATTGCATTTTGTCACAGATTTCAGACCCAAGGAAATGACGTTTACAAGCTAATTTTACATAAACCGCTGCGATTTTGTGAACGAATTAGCAAATTTAAATTGCGCGAGGTGCGCGATACATTTTGCGGCCAGGCATTTTTCTAGTTTGGAAAGAGAAAAACATTTGTGTGGAATCGGCTTTAAATATTGATGTTTACGAGTGTTGACTAGAAATAGTGCGCATGAAGTAGTCGCTCTTGTGAGACGCGTTCTGTCTTATGCGCGCAACAAAATCGAATATGGCAATTTGATACACTGCTCCTTAGGGACGGACCATTAGATCCTTGGGAGGGGGTGGTCAAAAACAGAAAAAAAATTTTCAGAGCAGAAAGTTAGGAAAAAAAAATCTTCAAACTAGTTTGCAAAATAAAAAAAATAAATAAGAAGACAAAGGCGTAAAAAAAAATCTGCAAAAGTCTTTAAAATTTTGATTTTTTTTTAGATTTTACCGACAGTAAGCAACTTTCTGTATTTTTAATACATCCTCCCGGCACATTTTTAATTTTATTTATACATTTAGAGTGACTGTATCCTTATACTGGAAGTTGTGATTATCTTATCTTTTCAGGACTTTTGTATTCTGATCACTTGAAAATTATGAAATTATGGAGCCTGTTTTCTACTTGTTTCCTGCGTACAAACCAAGCAGGTACACTAGGTAAAACATTGAAACTATGGTATGGTTGTCAAGACAGAAAGTTGTATTTGCCTTTTAAGATCAAGGTAAACAGATGCAGGCCACATCAGTTTCATTTTTTTCACAGCATTTTATTACAATGATGAATGCAAGAATGGGTGAACAAGTAGAAACACGTCAATAATGATTAAACAACATATCAAGTCATTATGTATTATTTTGCTTTTAAAAAGGCATTTTCATTCTTTTTTCTCAAAAAACAGCCTCAAATAACAACAGCAACACATGTTTTAACATTCAACAATACACTACGTAGAATGCCATCTATCCAACAAATCCAACACAAAACACATAAAAGGGTTGAACTTTGAAAGTTTCTCGATAGCAAATACTGAATAAATCTGCATGGTTAATCGTTTTTGTGTAGCAAATTTCAAAGAAATTGGACAAGCCCTTTCAGAGAATACAGATTTTTTGACCATGAATGGCATAAATTGCCCAAAAGACAAATATTGAAATTTCAACACATCTTTACACATCCAATCAATTTGGACATGCTGCTACAGAGAAATAGATGTTTTGATCAAAAAAGGGCAACAATTGCTCTAAAAACACAAATATGCAAATTTCACTATATTATTTAGCTTATTTTAGCTTCTCAGCTTGTCAAAATCAATTGTAAATCATGAGATATGCATGATGTTTGGTGGGGTGAATGTAGGCATTTCACCACGCAGTAGAAAGGGAAGCCAGGAAACCAAAATAGTCAATTTTCAAAACTATACGAAGCTACTGAGGAGCAAGAAGACCATGTTTCAGAGGAAGATGTGTAATCCGAAAAAATGCTCCCAAAGTGCCACCAAATAACACCATTTTTATCTCTATTTTTCAAAAGCTCCAACAGCAGGAGGGGGACACCCCCTCCTGACCTCCCCCCGCAAAAATACTCCCCAAGTGCCACCAAATAACACCATTTCAATCTCTATTTTTCAAAAGCTCCAACGGCAGGAGGGGGACACCCCCTCCTGACCACCCCCCGCAAAAATACTCCCCAAGTGCCACCAAATATCACCATTTTAATCTCTTTTTTCAAAAGCTCCAACAAGGAGGGACACATCCCCTCCTGACCTCCCCCCGTAAAAAATACTCCCAAAGTGCCACCAAATAACACCATTTTAATCTCTATTTTTCAAAAGCTCCAACGGCAGGAGGGGGACATCCCCTCCTGACCTCCCCCCGCAAAAATACTCCCCAAGTGCCACCAAATAACACCATTTTAATCTCTATTTTTCAAAAGCTCCAAAAGCAGCAGGGGGACACCCCTCTCCTGACCTCTTCCCAGTGACCGCTTGCGTGGCCGCTTGTGGTGCTTGGCACCACATGTTTGCCCTCTTTATCTTCAGACAGCGACGAACGAAAAAAAATTATAAATCTGAAAATTTACTCTGAAAAAAAAATTTGCACAGCTAATCTCAATTGGAAAAAAAAAATTTCAGAAATTTACAATAGTAAAAAAAAAATTTTTCACAATTTCATTGTGACCACCCCCCTCCCAAGGTCTAATGGTCCATCCCTTATTTCGGATATGCGATTTTCGATATTGGTTTGGACAGACAATGTAACATTTTTAGTGATAATCCCGTCTCACTGAGACTGATAAATTTTAGACGATACATCCATCCGCGCCTATACTGTCGACGGTTTCCTCAATAGCTGGTGTCTACATGTAAAAAGCGCGCTCCTTCCTGCCCTTGTGATACTTTCTGATAAAACTGCAAAGTTAGTGTCTATGCTGAGCCGCTGTTAACTCAGCCTGAGGCTGATCTGAAAGTCTGGCACAAGGACAGCTATGGATCTAGAACGGCTGTCAGTCGATGATAGTTACATAAAGACACTTCTTGATCCCGGAAAAAGTGAAAAAAGGAAGTAAGAAAAGACATCGAGCTGTAGAGAACTGAAATTAATTACGTCATTATCAACTCCCATCAATTATTTTATTCTGAATAAGGAACGCATCTAGCCTAAAAGTAGTTACCCTGAAACTTTGTCCACTCTGGCAAACGCAACTCAATAACAGCTCTATTTGGAGGGGGGGGGCATGGTGACCATGTGCCGTCTGTTTCGGAAACAAAGGAGAGCAACTCGTCTGTAATTAAATATGCCTGACTGAATTTTCATTTACTGTAAAACTTATTATGTTTGGCATAGCCGTCCGACTTGTGACGCCAGGTCAAGGTCAACATCAAAGCCGCAATTTTCAATGCCAGGTTCTCGCATTTATAGTGGAGTTCTCCTCCCAGTCAAACACTTGGCCAGTATGATGTTTGATTTCTATACCATTAATTACACAAATTGATCTCAACCCTGCAAACAGAGTTTATACAAGGTTAGCGTTTGATTGACGGTCGGTTCAAATCGCCAACGGTCATTGATTCCCCAACATCAACGCTCGAATTTCCTAAAAAAATAGTCTTCCAGTTGCGTTAGAATTTGAATATAACCACAGAGTTTGATCGGCAGCAGCTTCGCGCTGACTGCTTGGTAGTTTTCTGCCCTGTTGCGGCCGAAAAAAAAAAAAAAAGTGGCATTTTCTGGAGCGTGTACCCGCGTGTTGCCTATTTGGTGTCCACTTACACAGTGAACGCAACCACGGCTTCGCGCCCTTTTAAAAGGAGGCCCCGCCTTTACAAATGAAACATTGACAACTGAATTAACTTCCTGTTCTACACCAATTTCGATATTCGATTTATTCCTAGCATATTGCAAGCGATGGTCTTTACATCTTCTCACTTGTTTCGTGCGAACATTGCATATGTGCTGGATTTCGAGCTAATACGCGTTTCGTTCTCTAATATCATTATCAAATATAAGCTGGCCGCGTAATGCATGGCGTTACATGTAAAATCCGATGTTGGAAATGCCAACTCTAAAAACGACAATCACGGAAAGAAATATGACGATATTTGAGAATTCCTTCTTCGATTTTGACATTCAAATTCGGTTGGCCTAAAAATGCCACGGATTTATTACAATAGATTCGTTTGAGTTGACTGTTGTGGGCGCCTGCCCAGTAAAGGTGCCGGCCACAACAACAGCAAACACGAAGAAATCAACAGACAGCCAAAGGCACATTTTTTTGTAGCTGACTTAGATGCGTGCTATAAATGTATGCTACATTAAAGGTACACTATGCTAAAAAGTGAGTCGTCTAAAAGTTTGTACTCTGGATGGTATATTTCATAGTGATTAGCAATGAAGCAGTGAGGAATAAAGTATCTCACTCATGCGGCGAAAGACCATCGAGTGTGGAGCTCACCATCGACTGTCATCGAGTCTTACACTTATCCATGAAGGCTTCACTTGCCATGATCGCACTTTGATTCGATATTCATACCATCGCATGACTGCAAAACTCTGCCTTCACTTCATTTTCAATTCCACATTAAACATTGAAGAACGGCCGTAACAATTTTACTATAATTAGTCATGTTTCTATTATCTTTAATAATGTTTTGAAAGTTAAGGTTTCATTTCGCAGAAAAAGAGACAATTATCTTAAAACAAGCAACTATTTCGGTTCTAAATTTGTCGTTCTGATTTGTATAGATATTATTCGTTAAGATAACACGTATCATGTGATCTTACATTTTTCGTCAGTAGCACGTGCAGACACATATGTTTGATTCAGCTGTTGGAATGTCACACATCACGCCTCTAGAAGTCCCGATAGCTTTCAATTTGACACACAGGCAGTAGAGTAAGGCGTGTTCAATTTATTTACGTGATTACAAGGTGGTACGTCCCAATATTCACGACAACTTCTGACATGGCACAAAATCTATCATAGCAATCCTTTGATGATATTATGAAGCTATCGACGAAATGCGTACTTTGAGAAATTTGTCATCAAAAAATCGTTCTTTACGAAATATGTATTATGTACAATACGTTCCTTTATATCTCCTTTCTCAATAACTTTTAGATTGTTCAGTGAAATCTGGTAAATAATTTTCTTAGATGTACAACTATGTCTGTGATAAATTGAAAGTGAGGTTTTTAATGAGGATGCCATTGTGTTTGTTCAGAAGTTGCTGTAAACTTACACTGTAATGAAGGTAAGTTGGTACAGACAACAACAATAGATTACCATGATATGTCAAAACAATCTCGTTGTTCTACCAACATCTACGTGATTATAATTGTATTTGCAATTATCTCACCCACTACAAGATTTTATAAATTGGGTATTTTCCGGTTTATCTTTCATTCATACACATCTTTGGATGTTGGATTTAAACTTTGATAATATTCTGTACGATGACCATGACGACTTATTTCGTCATACATGACAGAGTCTAGACTTGGTTCAAGTCGGTGAATTTCTAAAAATAAAACATTTGTACTAGTTTCTCTTGTGTCTTTCCTATTTCATAAAAACTTATTTGGAATTTGGCAGCCCAGGCCAGGTTTCCTAGCGATTTAACACCTTACCTTTAACGCCTTACCTATCCCGCCAGCTAAAGGAACGCCTGTGTCTTGAGCATGTTGAGTGTAATCGGCTACGAGGGTAGCGATTGGAATGCACAGCGCCGCCAGTGGCAGAAAAGGGTACAGTGAGAATCGTACGCACGAAGTAAATAGAAGGAGCAATGGTTTTTGCCGCAGGAAAGGAAAGGCCGATATAATCAGTTTGACCTTACCTGCTTAAGTTTTGCTTTCCGTCAATGTTATTCTAGCATACTGTTGGGAGTAGTGCAGCAAACTGCAGATGATACACAGAACAAGAATATACTGAAAAATTGGCGAAAAAGTAGAGCTAATGTCCCTTTTATACAATGGTGTTCATTTTGTTCAGTTTTCCTGACAGGTAAGGGAAGTCATCCTGTCCAAACCTTTTTATGTGAGTGACGTTTTGCTGTTTTACAGGATGAAGTTTTCCACACACACACAAACACCCGAAAAAATCTGTCCATTCCAAAATAAATCAAGTTTTATTTGGAGGAGGAGGGTTTCAAAGTTATATCAAGTCAGAAGAGCATTTGAACGAATTTTGAATTTTTTACGGGGGCATTTGAAAACATCAGACAATTTTTTTTTTGATTGACAACAATATTTATTAAAAATCATCCTTTAGCTTCTCAAATTGCTGCATTATCATTGATACTTCCTAAAACTCTTGTTACGATCATGTCAGTGAATGCAGCCTTGCCAATTTTCCTCTAACGGTCAAAATTGACACCGACTTGAAATGGGAAAGGGCCGTGTTATCCATGGATTGATTGGGGACGAGATTAATTGTTGCGGAATTCTATGTTTATTCGTTGTCCACCACCTCTCTTCTTACCTCATTAGAAAGAAAATACGTTGTTCAAGTAACTATCCCGCTTAGCTGTACCATAGACCCTCAACATTTCTCAACATAAACCACAATCCCTCAAAAACCCATTATTCGGTCAAGCTACGAAATGTTCTGTCTATTCCGGAATCGTGACCTGACTTGAAAGTATTGGCTGTTGCGTGGGCTACAGTAAAATGATGAAATACTACAAGATTTCCTTTAAATGTTCGTGCTTCCTGGTCTCGTAAAAGTCAACGGTATCTGAATTACTAAACTTTGGCTGTACTGGACAACGAAATAAGCATTCTAATATTTAAAAATTGGAGTAGATATTCAAGCAAGGATTTGGTCTGAATCCTTTAGCCTGATCAAACAACATACAAACATTTTATTCACAACAGCTACAAAGGCTATCTTGAAATGACAAAACTGACGAGCTACAAAATATTGTCAGAACGGTATTAAATCATAATAAGACAAATCGCACAGATCTAGAAAAACATTACTTTGTACAATGAATTTTCTCACAATAAAATCTAACCTTCAAGAAACCATTCAGAGAAACCACATAATCAAAGCACATATGGCTATCACTTTGCGGAATCTCTCTCCAAGCGTGTATTTTAACGAGTATTGTATAACATAGCCTTTCCTTCTTTCGATTCAAAGTTAGTATTATATAAATGCTTTTCATAAAACTTCGAAAAATTGTACAGGCGAAGAAGAAAAGCAATGCAATATTAATGTAATCTTAATGTGGTGCAATTCGTTTGATATTCCCAATCATAATATCAAACTCCTTTCTCGATAACTTTTACATTGTTCAGTGACGTATAAACATCTTTTGGTGTTGGATTTAGACTTTGATAATTTAAATCTTCTGTTCCACGATTGTCTCTACTTAGTTTCGTCATACTGGACAGAGTCCACGGGATCCCGGCCAATATGTGTCATGGATGTGGCGTTCAGTGTTTGAATATGGTTCATTTAGCGTCTCTGCCTATGACCTTGAATGAACTCTTTATGCACTGAATACTGGGTAAATGGAATTCGACTATTCTTGCGAACTGCGATACAACAATAGACGAAAACAATGGTACGACAATTATAACTAAAGTCAATAGTGTGACCATTGTGCTAAGTACAGTAATCGTTGTGCTTGTACTGTTTTCTAGGAGGAGAACTCAACATTTTTTCTAATGATACTGTGCTGACCGAGCTGATATCTTGTCCATCTTCAGTTGACAAGGGGATCGATAAGGGATTCAAGGAGGCCCAGGAAGGGGTTCGCCGGTAGCCAGAAATCTCACTTTCAGTCGGTGTAAATGCTGTGGTGATAGTACTCATTGATCGGATATAGATGGTCAGATGCCTACAGCAGTCATCGAGTTTCCGATGTCATTCTCAGCATAACAAGTGACGTCATACACACCGTTATCCTGGCTCTCAAAGTTTCTCATCTGCATCCATGTTCCGTCAGAACCAACGATGACGTTGTCCTTGTGGTCTAAACTTCTCCCCTGCTGTATTTGACCACACATAGCGTGTCACTGGAGGATTTGCATCGGCAATGCACGTAAAGATAACGACCCGGGTTTCAATAGTTACCGTATATGATGATGGTGAAATCTGGACGATTGGTTTATACTGTACGTTGAATGGCCCTAACTGACATGTTTTATTTATCGTGTTGGCAGGATGAAATCCGGTACAGATAAATGTTGCATGGTTTTGTTGATTTGTTGGTGTCCAGTCGAAATAGAGTACACGTGAACCGTCCCTGGTGTCTATACCTGTAACGGTTTGAAACGTTTCACCTTGAGATCCCTCTCTTGTCCAATACGTTGTCATCTCAGGAACACCTGTAGGATCTGAGCGGCAAGCTAGTCTGATCGGCATTCCTGTTACTACATCGAAAACGTCATCGTCGGAATCATCACCGATTGAACATCGTAAATATCCTGACTGTGGACTTACAAAGACATCTAAACGAGCTGTACGGGATTCCAGGGCAGGGCTTGTCATCACCACACAGTAGTAGTTACCAGAGTCAATGTCAGCAGTGGCCTTAGATGTCATGATTTTCAGGTTGAATGTTGCATACGATCCTTGCATGTCTACAGTATACCGATTGGTGTCTACGAAGTTTGAGTACACAATACCATTGTTGCTGATTTGCACACCGTTCTTGTACCACGCTACACTCTGGCCCGTCTGCAAGTTTCGAACGCCACAATAAAGAGTAATACTTAAATAGAAAGGGCTTCTATCCGGGAAGATCTGGGTGTTATCACTTGGCTCCACCACAAAAGAAGAATTCACTGCTTGAACACTAGAATACAGGATACCCAAAATGAAAAGTCGTAGATTTGAAGAAACTTTACCGTCCATCTTAAGAATAACTCAGCACTAAAAAAAATAAATAAAATTCCAACGTTAACCGTTACTGAAAAACAATTGCAGAGGAAACGTATGGTATATGATGCGGGTACAAGAATGAATTTCAAAAATTTTGTTATTGGAAACAGCAGGTGTAATCAATTATGGGACATAAATTTTTGGAAAGTGATTTCTGGCTTACGAATTTAATTACTGGTAGAAACCTTCGATGCTCTTGAAGGTGGAAAACATAATGAATAAACAAGAGAGGTAATAATAGATAAATAAATGAACTCAATAAATAAATAAAATTGCGAATATATCAATGTTAATGAAACTTTTTTTCTTTTTTATTTTGCTTTACTTTTATTATGATTTGTCGCTTTATTTGAGAAACTATTTTATATATCGAGATGGACAAGCAGCCTTTCCTTTTACTAAAATAATAAATGATTTATTACAACTTGACTGCGCACCAACTTGTCAGCAACAATATGCTTGTACTGAATATCAAGGCACGCTGTAACACAGAACTTCTGTCTTTCTGATGGTTGTAGGATGCGTGAAACTTAAAATGTATTATTACTTGTACTTGAAATAATTTGTCTTGTGTGTGTGTGTGTGTGTGTGTGTGTGTGTTGTGTGTGTGTGTGTGTGTTAATATAACAAGTCTCTAATTTATACACAATACTACCCTTTTCAGTAATAGAGCGCGAAGCCACTGCAGTGAACTGCAATAAAACTGCTCACACTAATTAGTTTCAGCTGTAGCCAGCTGGCAAAGTCGACAACATTGTATGTCCCATGCAGACAGTTTGTCTGGGGAAGTTGAAATAAAAAAGATTTGTACATGGACAAGTGCATGGTAATGTTACATTGTATCTTCATCTTGAACACAGGGTGCCAATCGTAAACTCTCATTTACAACTCGAGCCTCAGACAGAGCTAGTTTTGCCTTTGTACAAGCAGACTTTTTGGTCTTTATCAAGTAGCCTTGTTAAACACCAAAGTGGCCACGGCAACAGCTGAAACTAATTAGTGTGAGCAGTTTTATTGCAGTTCACTGCAGTGGCTTCGCGCTCTATTACTGCAAATGGTTGTAATATATGTGTATATGTACGCACGCAGACATATACATACATATATGGTGTATGTATACCAACTTGTAATTACACAGATGTTTTCATCGGCAAATAATTTACCTTTAGCTGTCAACAACACCATTGAATGTATGCCGATTATTCTACAATCGTGGCAAAAGGAAAGAACCTGGCAGAAATTGAAAAAACACTCAATATGATCTTGAATCAGTAAGACATTGGTGTATGCAAAATAAAATGGTTATAAATACAAGTAAAACAAGACCATGCTTATGACCACACATCAGAGATTGTCACGTCTACCAAGACATGTTCTTCATTGTAAACTTGGTCAGAATATTTTAGATTCTGTAAATGAAGAAAGACTTCTGGGAATAGTGGTAAATCAACACTTGAACTGGAAGTCAAATACTGATTCAATTTATAAAAAGGTCAATTCACGTATAGCTCTACTTAGATATATAATACGGTATTTACCATTAAGTACTAGACGAACGTATTACAATGCATATATACTTCCCCATTTGAACAATTGTTGTAGTGCATGGGGAACTAATGCAAATGTAAACAAGTTATTCAAATTACAGAAAACGCGCTGTGCGTGTTATGATTGGCATTAAGTATAATTATCCGACCAATGACTTTTTAGATCATTACATATTATGCCTTTACCTGATAGAATTTTATACAAAAATATGTGTTTAGTTTTTAAATCCTTGAAAGGTATAGCCCCATTGTATATGACGGAAATGTCCAATATGTCAATCAGTGTCATAGCCGTGTGACCAGAGCTAGCTCCAAAAATAAGCTTGATATCCCTTGAGTCAAATTGAATGTTTTTAAAAACACATGGTCAGTACAGGGAGCTATGAATGGAATAAGTTGAAAACAGAAGTCAAATCTTCCGAGACACTTGTCTCTTTTAAAAGCAGTTATTTAAAATAATATTGGGCAGAATTTTAATTTTTTCTTGTTTTCCTGTTAAATGTGGCAGTTGTTACATGTGGTTATTTGTATTTTCACTTTCGAAAATTGTTTTTGTGATTTTGTACATATTTATTGTGATGTCGAGGGCCCTGGGGGAGATAAAGTCTCTCTAGAGTTTACCAGGCTACCCTCATTAAATAAAGCCAAATAAAAATGAAAAATAAAAATAAATGTAGGTCTTCCCCGGCAATCGCGGGACACAATGACCCATCCTGGGAGCGCAGTAAATTTCGAGCGAACGTTCGTGTCTTCGGTCAACTAGGGTCAAACCACAGTCACTGCTAGCTGCAATAATTGTAGCCTTGGTTGGCCGTGGGGATTGGGCTTCTGTCGTGCGGCTCGCGCCTTGGTAGGGGCAAGGCGCGAGCCGCACGACAGAAGCCCAATCCCCACGGCCAACCAAGGCTACAATTATTGCAGCTAGTCACTGCCTAATGTAATCGCCATTCATCGGTAACACTGACTGCTTTGAAGTCGTTATGTCTTGTGGAACAGCTTCTCCGGTCTGATAGTATATTGTTTTATCTCGGACCGACAAAAAATACTGGGGTCTGTCCTCTGCGTACTTTGTCTTACTTTGAGTTCTTACAGAAATGCCAACGACAGTTGTTGGTATTTGGTTTACATTTAGTACAATTAAGAGTAATTTTACAGTGATGAACGGACAAATAAACATACTATACTCACGCAATGAAAGACAATGTGACGAGGTAAAATTCATTGACAATTAGTAGCAGAATTGCACCTACACGACTCAGTCTTTCTGTGTTACGTCTTCTGAATTTTTTGCCGTTTTACCTCTGCTGTCCTTTACAGCTTGTGGAGCCAAGGACCAAACAAAAGCGAGCACAATGCACGACTTTGTTTCGACAACAATATAAAAAAGATAAGAGAAAGTCTTCATTGGTGGATTGGACTGTGATTTCTTTTCCGGGATCATGACCTGACCTCAAGGTATTTACCGTATTTACCTGTACAGGTACCGCTATACATGTGCGATTTCACCAAAATCGTAGCCGCTTCCGTTTCCAACGCGGTGTAATCTTAAAGTGGTAAGAAATAAGTAATTTTAAAGACTTTAAAAAACAAGTGTAAACGAACAAATAAAAGAACTTCGGAAAATCGGAATATTTGCGAAGTGCAGATATACTTTACCCAATGCGTTTTACCATAGTATTACGATAGGTTTGAGTTGACTGTTGTGGCGCCTGCCCTTTAGAGGTGCCGACCACAACGACAGTAAACACCAAAGAAACCAACAGACAGCCAAAGGGCTACAATTTTTTGTAGCTAACTTAGATGCATGCTTTAACTGTATGCTACATTGACATATTAAAACTATGCTGAAAAGTGCGTCGTCTAAAAGTTGTCGTACTGTGGATGGTATATTCCGTAGTGATTATCAAATGAAGCAGGGAGGAATCTCATGCGGTAAAAGACCATCGTCGAGTCTGGAGTTCACCATCGACCGTCATCGAATCTTACACTTATCCATGAAGGCCTAACTTGCCATGATCGCACTTTGATTCGATATCCATACCGTCGCGTGACTGCAAAAACTCTGCCTTCACTTCATTTGCAATTTCACATTAAACATTGAAGAACGGGCGTAACAATTTACTATAATTAGTCATGTTTCTATTATCTTTAATAATGTTTTGAAAGTTAAGGTTTCATTTCGCAGAAAAAGAGAGAATTATCTTAAAACAAGCAACTCTTTCGGTTCTAATTTTGTCGTTCTGATTGTATAGATATTATCAGCATGCTTAAATTTCGTTAAGATAACACATATCATGTGATCTTAAAGGTATACAGTCACCTGTATTCTAAATATGCCCATACATGGTCACAGGGGTGTTCCCTGGTATTCGAAATGCCCATGTGAGGGCGCTGTTTTTAAAAAGCGGCCACCCACTTAAAATGTGTGATGGTTAGATTCTCTTTTTCCATGTAACTGTGGCAAAATTGGAACAGGTGACAGTATACCTTTAATATTTCGTCAGTAGCACGTGTAGACACATATGTTAACGTTTGATTCAGCTGTTGGAATGTCAAACATCACGCCTCTAGAAGTCCCGATAGCTTTCAATTTTGACGCACAGAGTAAGGCGTGTTGAATTTATTTACGTGATTACAAGGTGGTACACCCCAATAATCACGACAACTTTTGAAATGGCACAAAATCTATCATAGCAACCCTTTGGTGATATTATGAAGTTATCGACAAAATGCGTACTTTGAGAAACTTGTCATCAAAAATCGTTCTTTACGAAATATGTATTATGTACAATACGTTCCTTCATATCTCAATCTTTAGATTGTTCAGTGAAATCTGGTAAATATTTTTTCTTAGATGTACAACTATGTCAGTGATAAATTGAAAGTGAGGTTTTTACAGTAATGAGGATGTCATTGTGTCTGTTCAGAAAGTTGCTGTAGACTTACACTGTAATGAAGGTAAGCTAGTACAGACAACAACAATAGATTGCAATGATAGGTCAAAACAATCTCGTTGTTCTTCCAACATCTACGTGATTATAATTGTATTTGCAATTATCTCACCCACTACAAGATTTTATAAATTGGGTATTTTCCGGTTTATTTTTCGTTCATACACATCTTTGGATGTTGGATTTAAACTTTGATAATATTCTGTACGATGACCATGACGACTTATTTCGTCATACATGACAGAGTCTAGACTTGGTTCAAGTCGGTGAATTTCTAAAAATAAAACATTTGTACTAGTTTTCTCTTGTGTCTCTCCTATTTAATACAAACCTATTGGAATTTGGCAGCCCAGGCCAGGTTTCCTAGCGATTTAACACCTTACCTTTGAGTCTTGCGCAGTAGTGAGTTAGTTTCCGCCTGACTCACCGGGATTCCGGGAGAAACTCCCCTGTATAGCGGTCACCCCACTCATTGCGTTCACCCTACTCATGCGTTTCATATGAAAACAGAACACAAATCATCGCGTTCACCCACTCAAACATTCACAAATCACAGACTTGAACCAAGTCTAGACAGAGTCCACTGAATCTTGGCTGCTAGGCTTATGGATGCAGTGTCCCAACATCGCTGTGCTGTGGCTGGAACGATCTCTCATAGTTCGTCATGTCGTTTGCTGCCATATCTTTGTACAGAATACTTGGTGAAGGGAATTCTGCCTTCTTGTTTATAAAGTAGATTAGAGTAGCAATGCCAACGACGATAACCGTACTTAATATTGAAATAATTGAACTTAGGACAGCAATCGCTGTGCTTGTACATTCTCTACATGAACAACTTGATATTTTGTCCGATGACTTGGTTAAATCCATTCCATCTTCAGTTGATGTGGGACTCCGGGATACCTTAGAAAGTATTCGCCGGTCGCTGGAAATCTCACTTCAGTGTATGTTGTAGCGATTGTACCGCTACTTGATTGGATATTGATATTAAGTGTAGCAACAGCAGTCACCGACTGCCCGATGTCATTCTCCGCATTAAAACTCACGTCACATCCACCATATCCTGACGTCCAAAGTTTCTCATCCGCATCCATATTCCGTCGGGAGCAACAACAACGTCACTCTGAAAACCAATTTTATCCCCTGCTATACTTCCCCACACGTAGTGTGCCACTGGATGATTTGCGTCGGTGATACACCTGAAATTCACAATCTCGTCTTCCATAGTTACCGTATATGATGATGGTGAAATTTGAACGATTGGTTTATACTTTACATTGAATGGACCTAACTGACATGTTTTATTTGTCGTATAGCTTGGATGAAATCCGGTACAGGTAATGTAGGATGGTTCAATATGTTGATTTGTTGGTGTCCAGTAGAATGACAAGACACGTGAACTATCCCTGGCATTAATAGACGTAACAGTTTTAAACGTGTCACCTTGAAATTCCTCTCTTGTCCAACACACTGTCATCCACAGGCGCTCCTCAGCTGGGTAGTCTGCTAAGTAGATCGATTTTCGGCTCGATCTATCGATCCCGTAGTCGATCTGCCCGCCAGCTAAGGGAGCCGTCATTATTTATGGCCTGGGGGGTGTCGGAGGAATAAAGGAGCTCCTGTGTCTTGAGCATGTTGAGTGTACTCGGCTACGAGGGTAGCGATTGGAATGCACAGCTCCGCCAGTGGCAGAAATGGGAACAGTGAGAATCATACGTACGAAGGCAAAATAGAAGGAACAATAGTGTTGCCGCAGGAAAGGAAAGGCCGATATAATCAGTTTGACCTGCTAAAGTTTTGCTTTCCGTCAATGTTATTCTAGCATAGTTTGGAGTAGTGCAGCAAACTGCAGATGATACACAGAACGAAAATGTACTGAAAAATTGGCGAAAAAGTAGAGCTAATGTCCCTTTTATACAATGGTGTTCATTTTGTTCAGTTTTCCTGACAGTGAGGGAAGTCATCCTGTTCCAAAACCTTTTTATGTGAGTGCCGTTTTGCTGTTTTACAAGATGAAGTTTTCCTGTAAGAGAAAATATGTTCCCTGGAAGAGACCACTCCACACACACACACCCGAAAAAATCTGTCCATTCCAAAATAAATCAAGTTTTATTTGGAGGAGGAGGGTTTCAAAGTTATATCAAGTCAGAAGAGCATTTGAACGAATTTTGAATTTTTTACGGGGGCATTTGAAAACATCAGACAATTTTTTTTTTGATTGACAACAATATTTATTAAAAATCATCCTCTGGCTTTTAAAATTGCTGCATTATTTTCGATACTTCCTAAAACTCTTGTTAAGATCATGTCAGTGAATGCAGCCTTGCCAATTTTCCTCTAACCGTCAAAATTGACACCGACTTGAAATGGGAAAGGGATGATGGATTGATTGGGGACGAGAGTTATTGTTGTGGAATTCTATGTTTTATTCGTGGTCTACCACCTCTCTTCTTATCTCATTAGAAAGAGAATACGTTGTTCAAGTAACTATCGCACTTCGCTGTACTGAACTTCATCTCAACATTTCTCTACATAAACCACAATCCCTCAAAACCTCATTATTCGGTCGAGGTACGAAATGTTCTGTCTATTCCGGAATCATGACTTGACTTGAAAGTATTGGCTGTTGCGTGTGCTATAGTAATGATTAAAATACTACAAGAAAGTCAACGGTATCTGAAATTACTAAACTCTGGCTGTACTTGACAACGAATTAACATTCTAATATTTAAAAATGGAGTAATTATTCAAGCAAGACTTTGGTCTGAGTCCTTCAACCTGATCAAACAATATGGAAACTTTATATTAACAAGGCTATCTTGAAATGACAAAACTGATGAGCTACAAAATATTGTCAGAACGGTATTAAATTAAAATAAGACAAATCGCATAGATCTAGAAAAAACATTACTTTGTACAATGAATTTTCTCAAAAAAGTGTTATCTTCAAGAGACCAATCACAGAAACCACATAAATCAAAGTCACCATGGCTATCACTTTGCGGAATCTCTCCAAGTATGAATTTTTTACGACTTTGTGTAACATAGCCTTTCCTTCTTTCAACTTATCATAGAAATGCTTTTCATAAAACTTCGAAAAATTGAACAGGCGAAGAAGAAAAGGATGCAATATTAATGTAATGTTACTGAGGTGCAATATGTTTTCTATTCTCAATCACAATTGTTAAACTCCATCCTCAACAACTTTTTCTTCGGATCAATGACTTGTACAACAACTTTTGGTGTTTCAGTCAACCTTTGATAGATAGGATTTATTACTTCATAGTCTGCAGAGTTCGCGGGGTTCTGGCAGATTTGAGCCATGGATGTAGTGTCCGGCGTTTTACGCACTGAATACTGGGTTAATGGAATTCGAATATTGTGACTACTGTGCCAAGTACAGTAATCGTTGTGCCTGTACTGTCTCTATTGGAGAACTCAATATTTTGTCCGATGACACGGCTGTGCTGACCGAGCGCATATCCAGTCCATCTTCAGTTGATAAAGTATTCCAAGAGACCAGGAAAGGGGTTCGCTGGTAGCCAGGAATCTCACCTTCAGTCGGTGTACATGTTGTTGTGATAGAAGTCATTGATTGGATGTTGACATGCAAGGGACTTGCAGCAGTGCCCGTCCGATGCCATTCTCAGCATAACAAGTAACATTATACACACCATTATCCTGGCTCTCAAAGTTTCTCATTAGAATCCTCTTTCCGTCAGCACTAAAGAAAACGTTGTCATTCTGCTGATTAAACTTCTCCCCTGCTGTATTTGACCATACGTAGCGTGTTACTGGAGGATTTGCATTGGTGATACACGTAAAAGTTACCACCTGGGTTTCTATGGTTACTCTGTATGATGATGGTGAAATCTGGATGACTGGTTTATACTGTACGTTGAACGGACCTACCTGACATGTTTTGTTTGTGCTGTAGCCAGGATGAAATCCGGTACAAATAAATGTTGCATTGTTTTGTTCCTTCGTTGGTGTCCATGAGAACGAGAGGACACGCGAACCTTCGATGTCGTCAATGCCCGTGAAAGCACCAAATGTTTCACTCGTATTCCTTCCCTATTAAAGTCGGTTGTTATGACAGGTACACCTGTAGGATATGATCGACACTCTAGTTCGATCTGAGTTCCTGCAATCACGTCGAAAACATAATCGTCGGGATCAAAACCGATCGTACATCTTAAATATCCAGACTCTGGGGTTACAAAGACATCAAGACGAGCTGTACGGGATTCCAGGGGAGGAGTTGTCATCACCACACACTGGTAGAAGCCAGAGTCAATGTCAGCAGTGGCCGCAGATGTCATGATTTTCAGGTCGAATGATGTATACAATGCCTGAACAGACATGTCTACTGTATACCGATTGTTGTCAACGAAGTTTGAGTACACGATACCATCGTTGCTGATTAGTATACCGTTCTTGTACCATGCAACACTCTGTCCTGTCTGCAAGTTTTGAACAGCACAATGGAGAGTGACAGTTACCGAGTAACTGCTTCCATAAGGGAAAATCTGTGTGTGATTAGTTGGCTCCGCCGCAAAGAAAAGGTCGACTGCTTGCACACTAGTAGAATACAGGATACCCACAATGAAAAATGGTAGATTCACAGAAACTTTAAAGTCCATCTTAAGAACAAATATGCACTGAAAAAAAGAAATGACATTCTCATCGTTACTGAAAAACAATTCTAGAGGAAACGTAAGCTTTGATAGGGTACAAGAATGAATTTAATAAATTTTGCTTTTGGAAACAACAGATATAATTATAGGTCATGCGTTTTTAAACAGTGATTTTTAGCTTACGAGAAACATTCGGTGCCCTGCAAGATGTAAAACATAAATTGATAAACAAGAGCATTAATAATAGATAAATAGAAGATACCAGTAATTTCACACTGACAATAGATAAATAAAAGAGCGAATATGTTGTTAAATGTTCATAAATCTTTTTTTCTCTGTTTTGTTTGCTTTACTTTTTCTGTGATTGGTGGCTTTATTCGAGATAATATTATTTATATTGAGATGGAAGTCGGTCTTTCTATTTAATATAATGATAAATGATTTATTGCTTTCAAAGCAACTTGACTACGCACCCACCAGTCAGCAATAATTAATGTGACTATGTTGGTACTGAATATCAAGGCACACTACAACAATGGACTTCTTTCTGTCCGATGATAATTGTACGATGCCTAAGAAGAGTGTTATAAGTTTACATGAATTAATTCAATCAAGTTAAGTGTAAAATAACAATCACTATATTACGTGTTCAAGTAACTCTAGATAGAGGAATTGTGCTTAGAGGTATTACCCGGCAATCACGTGACACAATGACCCATCCTGGGAGCGCGGTAAATTAGAGCGAACGTTTGTGTCGTCGGTCAACTAGGGTCAAACTGCCGTCACCGACGAATGTAATCGCCACCCATAGGTAACATTGACTGCATTGAATTCGTTATGTCTTTTGATACAGCTTCTCCGGCACAGGCGCTCCCTAGCTGGGTAGTCTGCTAAATAGATCGATTTTCGGCTCGATCTATCGATCCCGTAGTCGATCTATTTAGCCACAGAGTAACATATAGACAGAGTCGCAACACTTGCATGTCTTTTGTTCCGTGGTCGTCTCGATAGACTATTGGCTTTTCATATTAAAATGAGCTCCAAAGGTGTTAAACTTTGTGGAGGGTTTGTTTGTGGTTGATAATTACACGAGATTATGCGAAAAATACGACGAGATGGCATCGTACTGCCAGTCGCGTAGCAACCATAGTTACTTCGTGACTCTCAGGCCAGAAACACTGCTTCACGCCAATCAAAACATAACACGCCAGCAGTTTCATAACATGTCCTTCCTCGACGCACGTGTAATAGAGGGTATGACTGACCGTAAACCATTGAGTAAAACCAGACAGTATCGATAAAAGACTTTCAAATTTGGTTCAAACACACTCATTATATATTCATAAAAATATGAGAGGAATTTTTTAAAAACGTAAACTCATTTTCCTGAAGCTCAAAACACTCCCGTTTTCGCCAGCACGTCAATTCCGCTCAGCACCACACGACACAACAACACAAACTTTGCCGAACATACTTTCGCTTAACAATTGGCGAAAATTCGAAAATTACCGAAGGATTCATGGTCGGCACTCTTCGGAAAAGAGAGGCGAGAGCACCTGAGGCGAGGCGAACATGGATGGGTTACGTAACCGCTTCACGCCTTAAACAATACCTGTTGCCACTCTATCTATCTTTCTCTATGATTTAGCAGACTACCCAGCTAAGGAGCGCCTGTGTTTCTCCGGTTTGATAGTGTTTGCACCAGCTCAGATAATGTTGTTTTATCTCGAACTGATAAAATACTGAGGTCTGTCCTCGGCATAATATGTTTTTTTTTTTTAACGTAGAGTTCTCACGGAGCGTATTTTTGATTTTGGTTTACATATAGTACAATTACCACACTGACAAAACGGGAAATATTTAGTAATTAAAGGAAACGCGACTAGCTGTACCTTTATCAACAATCAGTAGTAGAAATGGACAAAATTGACCCAGTCCTTGAGTTATGTCTCTTCCCATTCTTTTCTCCATTTTTGACCGGCTGTTTCTTTAGCTTGTGAAGTAAAGGGCTGAACAAGAGCGAACACAATGCACAGCCATATTTCACACACAATAGCAGAGATCAGAGAATGGCATCAATTGTGGATTGGACTGTGATTTCTTTCAGGGATCATGACCTGACCTCAAAGTATTGATATCGTGTTTACCTCAGCTACTAGTGCCGCTATACGTGTACGATTTCACCACTAAAATTATGGCGGTTTACTTTTCCAACACGGTGTAATCTACAAAGGATTAGACTTACATGATTTGATAGACATTTAAAAACACATGTAAACAAACAAACAAACAAACAAACAAATAAACAATAAAAGAATATGGAGAAGTCGGGATATTTGCGAACTGCGGATATTTACCCACTGCGTGTTTTACGATTGGTTCGTTTGAGTTGACTGTTGTGACGCTTGACAATAAGGTGTCGACCACAACAACAGCAAACACAAAAGAAGCCAACAGACGGCCAAAGGGCTAACATTTTTGTAGCTGATTTAGATGCGTGCTATAACTGTATGCTAATCTGACATATTAAAAAGGTACACTGAAAGTATTTGTGCTGAAGTGCGTCGTCTCAAAGTTGTTGCCGTACTGTCGGCCGTGGCTTCACGACTCGGATGATAAACTAGCTGTGGTGGCGGGGTTAAAATCGTAAAGGTCAAAACCAGCCCGTAAAAGGCAGGAATCCTGTCTGAAAACACCACAGCTATGGACCCACAGCTATAGATGCTAAAGTATCACCTCCAGTCTGGAGCTTACAATCCACCATCATTGATCTTATACTTTTATCCATGAAGGTTTTGGTCTTGCCATCATCGCACTTCGATCCTACATCCTCACCATCACGTGACTGCAAAGCTCTGTCTCCACTTCATTTGCAATTCATTGATTTACAATAACTAAATGTTTTTAATGATCTTAAAGTTTCATTTTCGTTAGAAAGAAAGTACTGTCTTGAAACAAACAACTACCTCCACGTACTCGGTTCTAATGTTGTCGTTATACTGTGACTGTTATCATATCATCTGATTATGTAAACTTTTCATGAATACGTGGGATCAGAATTTTAAATTTCTCTACGATAACACAAATTATGTGATCTTATACATTTTGTCAGGCAATTGTTCAATCGACTTATTTGTATCAAAGTTGATTTTTTTCAACATAACGGGACTTCAAAGAAAGCAATGGTGAACTCTTTCAGAACAATGGTAAACCCACCCTCAAATTTGATAATGAACAGAGTGGTACACTTTACTAAATGCGCAAATATCTTTTAAATTATAAACTACTCTATCAATAAAAGTCTCCGTATCGGGAGAAATTCTCCTGATCAGGAGGTCAATTTTTCTCCCAATGGGGAGATTGTCTCCCGATGGGGAGAAAATCCCCCTTTGGTCTAGTGTGCCTTGCTGTCTAGGCTTATGAAGATACAGATTCTGAAGACGACAGAGCAAGAAAGAAAAGATAATGTTTAAATTCAGAAGCACAGTCACCTGTGTTTTATCTCGCTCTGCCCCTATACTCCCCGTAGACGTGTGTGCATATGCCTGATAACCAGGTGGGGCACAGCGCGAGCCGCACGACAGAAACCAAAACCGCACTGCCCAGCCCCACCAGGGCTACAATTATTGCAGCTAATCCATGCCCAGCGGAGCAGTCCACGTTGGCCGATAGGCAGGTTTGTCCGATGATGTCTTGATTGTTGACGCACTTGAGGACATCGGTTGATGGGATACCTTGTGTAGTTAGCACGTCGAGTGTATCCTTTGTTAGGCCTGCTGTCTCCACACCATTCACGGAAACTTGTACATGTGTCCACAGTCGTGGATAGAGGGACTGTGGTCTGGCATTGTTGCAATTGCTTAGCGTGAACAATAGCTTTGTAGACGAAGGCTATCCACATGCGAACGCTCTAAGGTCTAAGCCAATTGTGATTAACTGTTAGGTACAAGTATTATTGTTCACATAAATATTCCCCAAGAAGATAGATCTCGATGGTCCACCAGCCTCAAGGTGCTAGCAGTGTTGCCTGGATAGTCCCTCGAAGGCCGAACCTCGGTAGCGGCTAAGGGACTTTATAATTTCTTCTGCATGGAGTAGGATTATTTTTTGCCTAAATCAAACATGGTTGCCTCTCTTATATATATATATATATATATATATATATATATATAATATAATATATATATATATATATATATATATATATCTATATATATAATATATATATATATATAAACTCTCATTAGTGTGTACACAATATTACATATGTATACGTATACATGCATATACATTTACATACACATACGGTACATGCATACGGTACATGCGTGTATTTACCTACTTGTAAGTATAGTTACAAATGTTTTTAACTTAAATTAATGTGCTCGATGGTTAATTCAAACAAATGAACAATCGCTAGTATGTGTGAAAGGGAATCTAAATGGAGGGACTGTGCTCTAGTCTATAGGTCTTCAAGTCGCGGGACACAATAAACCATCCTGGGACGCAGTAAATTTCGATCAAACGTTTGTGTCGTCGGTCAACTATAGGGTCAAACTGCCGTCACCGACGAATGCAATCGCCACTCATCGGTAACATAGACTGCATTGAAATCGTTATGTCTTTTGCTACAGCTTCCCCGGTCTGATAGTACAGACATCAACTCATTCAATGTTGCTTTAACTCGGGCCGACAAAAATATTGAGCTCTGTCTTCGGCATGGTTTGTTTTACATGGAATTCTCATAGAACGTTGTGCCCACAACACTTGTTGCTGTTTTTGGTTTACATCGGGTACAATTACCAGTAATTCCTCGTTAATAAAGCGGGAAAATAAACAAAATATGTTTACGTAGTTAAAGATAACGTGATTAGCTTTACCTTCATCCATAATCAGTCGCGGGAATGCATCAAAGTGACTCCGTCTTTCTGAGTTACGTCCCTTCCAATTTTATTGCAGCTTTACTTCCGCTATCTTTTACAGCTTGTGGAGCCAAGAGCTAAACAAGGGCGAATGCTATGCACGACTTTGTTTCGCTCACAATGGCAGAGATCAGTGCATCACGACAGGCAAAAAGACAGTCTGTAAGTCGGTCATTGTCGTTGAGTTGTTTGTTTGGTTGACCGGGGAAGTGCAGTCAACAGCTATTTACCATTTTTAAGACTTTGTTTCAGTAGAATGCGCTTGACGACAGCCCTCTGGCGGCACTTAAAGGAAAGAATGGGGGTAACCATTCTTGTTCCGCAAAATTTGAAACAAAAATGTCAAAATGACCCTGATGTCCTAATATATAGATCGAATAATGAATACCATACCCACGTAGTCTATTTGGAACTGATTGATGTCAACGACGTCTGCGAATACTTGGCTATTATTGATGATTTATATATTTATTTATTTATTTATTTCGAATTCCAACACAGATATGATACAGTTAACGAGCGACCTAACGGCCGATATAGCTCCGCTGTGTTTATGTAGAGAAGAACTATTTTTGACACATGTTGATGAAGAAGGTTGAAATCTTTGATAGCTTATTTCAGTGGCCAGAAAAAAGTGGCTAAAATAGCTGCAAAAATACACAATTGAAGATTTCATCATAATCTGAATATATCACATTGGATCATCCCTAACAACATGTCAACCAAAGCTATCTGACGAATAGTTTTTTGAGAATGAAATTTTCTGACCAAAAATGGCAAACATTGCCCCTAAAAATAAAATTGCAGATTTCACCATAATTTCAATATATCATATATTAAAAAAATCCCTTTGAACCTGTATACCAAATATCAAAGCTATCAACTTGCAGTTTTTGAGAAAGAAATTTTTTGACCAAAAATGGCAAAATTTGCCCAAAAAATACAAATATTGCAGATTTCATCATAGTTTCAATATATCACATTTAGTTCATCTGCAGGAATCTGCATATCGAATTTCAAAGCTATCAGACCAGTACTATTTGAGAAACACATTTTTTGACCAAAAATGGAAAAAATTGCCCCAAAAATACAAAATTGCAGATTATATCATTATTGCAATAAATATCATTTAAATCATCTGTAGGAACCTGTATACCAAATTTCAAAACTATCAGATGAGTAGTTTTGGAAATACACATTTTTTGACCAAATATGGCAAAAATTGCCTTAAAAATGCAAATTTGCATATTTCTGCACAATTTGAACAAATGTGAAATAGATCATCCCTAGGGACCTATGTACCAAATATCAAAGCTATCTGACTGGTAGTTTTGAAGGAGAGGATTTCAAAGATTTTTTTACCGAAAATGACAAAAATTGCCTTAAAAATACAAATATGCAAATTTCACCACAATTTGAACAAATCTACTGAAGTCACCCTAAGTAAACTGCATATCAAATTTCAAAGCAATCGGACAAGCAGTTTCAGAGAAGATTTTTTTACCAAAACAGCCAAAAATGCCCCAAATACAAATATGCAAATTTCACCACGATTTGAACAATCACCCCAAGTGAACTGCATACAAAATTTTAAAGCAATCGGACTTGCGGTTTCAGAGGAGAAGGCAATTGTTGACGGACGCCGGGCGACGGACGAGGCCGGACGAACACGGACGATGACGGAAAATCAACCTATTTGATAAGCTCCGCATCGCTGACAGCGGAGCTAAAAATCATATACATCCGCACTTACAGGAGGATTTTAGTAAAAAAACAAATAACATGATGTTACAGGACAAGAAAGCAAGTTAAAACAAATGACATGCACAACAAGGACAAAGTAAAAATTCAAAAACAAATGCTTTTAGCTTTTCTTTTAAAACTCGAAACAGAAATATTAAAAATTGGCAGACATTGATAAAAACTATTATACAGCCTTGGAATGTGAATAAAAAGTGAATTGCTAGTAAGTTTAACTCTACCATGGGGTTCATAAAATGTCCTTTTCTGTCTAGTTGATTGCCCAGGAATGTGTAAATTAAAAATCGGTTGGCAATCAAGAATGGCATTAATTGATTTGTGAAGAAAAACAAGGTTGTCATTGGCAAATTAAACATAACACACAGATCATCATATGAATGATCATCAAACCTTACTTTTACAAGATAACACAAATATTTAACAAAGTTATGCTGTACAGCTTCTAGTTTATCTGAGTACATTTTGTCAATGCTGTTCCAAACAACTGATACATACTCGAGTTTAGTTCTAATGAACATTTTGTAAACCACAATGCATCCACCGACAACCTTTTGCCAAACCTTTTTAGCATGCCAAGTAGTCTTCGAGCATCAGTGACAATTGAAAGAACGTGATTGAAAAAGTTAACTTTGTGTCTAGTGTCACGCCTAGGTCACTGTAACTATAAACAGTCTTCAAGTTGTGAGCATCATATTATAATCCCTCTCAATTGGCAATCTTTTCAATGAAAGACGAAGTACTACACATTTGGCATAATTAAGGTGCATTTTCCATTTCTCAGACCATGTGGACAAGTAATTGATATCTTCTTGTAAGATTGAACAGTCATTCACACTATGTAGTATCTTAAACAACTTCAGATCGTCTGCAGAGTCTAAGGAGCCACATTTAAAATTACCAAATATATCATTTAAATAAAGAATGAAACACAGTGGTCCCAGTTGTGACCCCTGCGGGACCCCTGACTTAACTAAGACAGGATCTGATCTACACCCTTTAACATTAACTACCTGGGATCTATTAGTTAGGTAGCTACTAAACCAGTCAAGGAGGGCGTCTTGTATTCCATACTTACTAAGTTTGTAAACTAAATATTTATGATTTACTTTGTCGAAAGCTTTGGAAAAATCTGTATATATAAACATCCAACTGTCTTGCCTCATTAACAGCAATACGAGCTTCATTAAGCAAGACAGATAGATTAGATTCACATGATCGCCCAGGCAAAAACCATGCTGTTGTTCAGACAAAACACACTTTACATGGTTATATACATGCCTTGAAATCATTTTCTCACACATTTTCGAAACAATTGACAAAAGGGACACTGGGCGATAATTTCTAACGTTAGTTTTTATACCCTTCTTGTGTATAGTACAACCAAAGCTTTCTTGCACTTTGTCGGGAAAACTCCCTCATGGATAGACCGATTATATATGAAAGTTAGTAGAATGGAAATTGAATCAGCACATTTTTTTAAAACTATCGCTGGCAAATTATCATCACCCATTGCCTTGATGTTCATTTAGGGCTAAAAGTTCCAACTTCACCTCTGACACAGATATAGTGAACTTACGCAAAGGATCATGTAATTGAGTGTCTAATTCAGGAATGGTATTGATGTCATCATTTTTAAAAGCAGATTCAAAGGAAGTATTGAAAATATCGGCCTGAGCTTGCTAGTCACAAGCTTCATGCCCGTCCAACTCTATTGTACCAGGAATACGCGACTTTGTCCCTTTCATACAGGCTGAAGTAAAGGAGAAAAATCGCTTGGGGTTGCACTTGACATCTGCTGCAACAGATGCAACATAATCATTGTATTTCATATTCGCCAGTTTCTGGAATGGGGTATAAGCCTGCTTGAAAAGTTTTATAATTCTCAGGCACAGGTAAACGTCTATTGGCATAAGTTCTTTCAATTTTAAAGCTTCGATTAGCTCTGCATCATACCAGGGAGGGACGCGGCGTCGAAGTTTGATTTGCGGCATGTGGTCCTTAATAGCTGACATAATTAGATCATAAAAAGTCTCCATACAGTCATCAACGGTACCAGTTGTTTGTAAATCGATCCAGGGAATAGCTGCAAGATCGGATTTTAGAATTTCCCAGTTGGCTTTCTTAAAGTTGTACATCTCCCTCTGTGTAATAGCAAATTTTACAGGTTTTGTAATGCCTTGCAGTAATACAGAGAGGGATTGATGATCAGAGGTTATGATGTTTTCTCCGACCTCAACACGTACTTTGTCACTGTTTGACAGACACAGGTCAAGAAAATTGTTCTCCCTTGTTGGCAGTAAACAGTGCTGATCAATATTGAAGTTTGAAATTACTTCATCCAAAAAGAAGTTGCTGATATCATTTGGCGTTTTACACACATGCTCTGATGTTGATTTCCATGTAATATGTGGAATATTGAAATCTCCAACAACAATGTATGGGAGACCAGACTTTTGCACATTTTCCAATGACAACACCAGTTCGGAAAGATCATGCTCTGTCGAAGACGGTGGTCTGTAATATGTTCCAACAAGTAACTCCTATATTGCATTTTTATTTCGACCCAGTCTTTAAACCATGCAACATTCTGGTATTCGCGCAAGTCAGTAACAGTACAATGGAGTTAGAAGAGCGAAAAATCAAGCATTGGTGACCATCAGTGAGATATCACGTGGCTAAATCGAGAAAAAAGGCTCGCCTGCTTGAACACTACAGACACTAGAACACAGGATACCAAAACTGAGGAGTCGTAGGGTCGCAAACACTTTATACCATCCATTTTCAAGGGTTACTTGGCACTGAAAAACAGTACATACATCTTATGTAATTCTTACCGTTGCTATACTGTAAAAGCATTAGTCCAGAACTGTATGCCTTTGATCTGAAAACTAAAAATGAATTGTGTCTATTTGAAACAGCCAGTATTATAGGTGATGCGAGGTTTTAAAAGTAGTTTAGACAGAGGTCGAAAAGTTCGATGCAATGAAAGATGGAAAATTCACATAAATAAATAAATAAAACATAGGGCCAAAGTCCCTGAAGCTACTATAGACATGGATACAAAATTAAGTAATTCCTGACTGTATGAATTATCTCACTAAGGTCATCCTAGGGACATGTAAACCAAATATTAAAGCTGTCTGACCAGCAGTTTTGAAAAAACAAGCGACTCAACAGTTGACAGAGCTCTGCTGTGTTATGTAGAGAAAACCTTTTGTGACACATGTATTGATGAAGAAGGTGGATATCTTTGATAGCTCATTTCAGAATGGCCTGACCAAAATGGAAAAAATTCCGTAAAAATACAGATTTGCATATTTCATCAGACTATATTAGTCTATAATAGCAAATAAACGAGAGTTAATTACATTCTAATTAAAGTAAACAAGACTTGCTTAAATCAAGATTTGCGTCTAAAAAACAGCATATCTGTCAGGTTATAAAGAATATTGAGCTGGTTATCTTTTAATATATTCTTTTCATCCTATTAACCAAGCACATTTTAACTTTCAAATTAACTTGTAAGTAAGTTCTGTTGAATAAGTTGAGACTGTACGTACTCAGAGAAAGCACACTGAAGAGACAAATGTTTGAAACTTAAGAAGTTCAAGGTCATCAAAAGCATTATAAGGAATCATGTTACACTTTCATTGCACTGTTTACACAGATTGCATAAGTGCTATAAATAGCACATGAGGAATCTTACAGCCCAGCTTTACCATAAAAACCCCATCACTTTGACCACTCTTTTAATTGACCACTCTGTTTTTTCCCCTCAAAAAGTAATCTTTATTTTATCCTTACCAAGTCAACCATAAATGGAAATTAGAACTTTCTCTATCTCTTTATTTGACCACCCTATCATGACAAACTATTATGAGCAATTTCTTTTAGATAACATAAATGGTGGTTCAGAATATATCAAAGTTGGGATTCAGGAAAGTTGCCTTTACCGGTACATGTTTTAATCCTCCAAGATGGTAAGCATTTCACTATGAACTGTCAAAAAAAGTTGAACTTTCTGATAATTCCACACTAAAATTATTTTGGCTTTGATGATTTCCTAATTAATTCAATTATTTAAAATCATATTAATTATTTTTTTCTGGGTGAATTGATAGGGTTTATACAGTACAAGAATTCCATACAATGTAAGTCAATTTTGACCAAAAATGACAAAAAAAATCCTAAAAACACACATTTGCATATTTCATCACAATTTGAACAAATCTAAGTTGGTTATCCCTAGGGACCTGTATACCAAATAACAAAGCTGTCTGACCAGCGGTTATGAAGAAGAAGATTTTTTACAAAACACCTTTTTTTGGCATTAATTTGCCTATTTTCAACAATATCTAAAATAAAAAAAAATAGTTTCTCAAAATCATATTTTTAATCTACACAACAAATATCAAATCAGTAAGCACTGCGGTTCTCAATATATTTGAGTGGACGGACGCCTCACAAACGGACATACATACATACATACATACATACATACATACAGACTGACGACGGACGCCGGACGGATACCCATCCCAATAGCTTCTATAGACTAAAGTCTATAGTAGCTAATAAAAACCACAAATAACAAACAAACAAACAAACAAACAAACTCCGAATATGTTGTTCAAGACCCACTAATCTTTCTCGTTTTATAATTTTTGTATTAATATTGGTCGAGGCTTTACTGTTTCGTATTTACATCGGTTCAACATCCTTTCACTAATTAATAATTAAATGATTTGTCATTTTAACGCAACTTTGCCTACGTATTTGTTTGTGTGTAAAAAAATTGTCTGCAGCAATTGACACTTATTATCAAGGTCATATATCGCACGATATTTCTAGTTTGCCAAGGAAAGCATATGTCCATTTTTCAATCTACAACATTCACCATGACAGTTATTGTATCAAGTGTTTTGTCTCGTTAATGTTGAACAAGTTGACTATCCACTACTAGGCCACAAATTCTTTCGTAAACACTCCGTAATTTACCTGACTCACGTCTAGCGGTTATCATATCGATTGAAGATTGTAAAAGTCAAAGGATGTCATGGACTTGCTCTTACTAAAACGAAACAATAGTTGCATGAGTTGAAGAACTGTGATAAAATGAACGACAGTAAATTAAATATAAATAATGATCACATAAATACTTTACATTACACACACAAACACACACATCTATAATATAACATATATATATATATATATATTATATATATAATATATATATATATATATATGTTATATATATGTATATACGTTATGTATATATTGTGTATATATGTATATATATACGTACATATATTAATTATAAAAAAATTAGAACACATCAAGTATACTTTGTCATTTTAACACTATATATATATATATATATATATATATATATATATATATATTTATATATATAAATTAATTATAAAAAAGATGAGTACACATCGATTATGCTTTGCCATTTTAACAATTTTTATCGTTAAGATTTTTATCGTTAGGTAAATCTTCTCCAGTCTAATAAGTGGGCTATAGCGTGCACCATCCCATGCACTTTTGTTCTGTCTCAGACTGACATAAAAATACCTCCGCATCGTTTGTTTTAAAAAAGAGTTTTCATATAATATTGAGCCAACATAATGTACATTAAACTTACTCTACAATCTTTTAAAGAGATATACTCTCAGGACTCAGTCATTCTCCTAAATGTCTGTTCGCTCGTAAACTTTCCACTGGTTACTTCGACTGTCCAGACAGAGTAAATACGATGCCATACCGTATTTCACACACAATAGAGGGTTTCGCACACAATAGAGGTCTCGGAAGGCCAGCATTGGTGAATGGGTCTGTGGTTTCTTCACCGGGATCATGACCTGACCTAAATGCATTGATATCAATTCCATCTGTACAGTCACAAGACATCACAAGCTTTATCTTGAAACAACAATTACATCTGTGACTGTTATCACATCATCTGAGTTTATAAAGATTACATGAATACGCGGATAGCATTTTAAAATTTCGCTAAGATAACGCTTATCATGTGATCTTCAATATTTCTTCAGTTATGGTTCAAACGACTTATTTAGTACAAATTGATTCGTTCAACATGAAAACAGGACTTCAAAAGACATGCTTAAATTGTGGCCATATATACTTCGTTCATACAGGCAAAAATTGAAACGTTTCAGCGACTTTATTTGTGATTTGTAAACACAGGGGATTAATAGTTTGGGTCCGCTCGTGTCCATACTCACAAAATTAAGCCATTGTTTTGATATTTAAGACGTCTTAATGCGCCCTCTCGAGTTCAAAAGGTGTGTATGGCCAAGCATACTGCATAACAAGATGGCTGAAACGAACGACGTCGTACTGGCTGTAAAGAATGTGAAAGAGTCTCCCCACCGAACTATCCAAAATGTTTTTGTGTCGAGTTTGTGTTTTATTCGTTTCTAAATTGTGTTCCTACATTCTTATCCGATTGTTTGTGTTAATAAAAATGTTTGTTTCGCCTCGCCATAAGCTTTCCTCACACAAACAAACATTACCGTCCACACTAATCCAAACTTCCCTACAAATATCCGAGGCGAAACAAACATTTTTATTAACACAAACAATCGGATAAGAATGTAGGAACACATTTAAAACGAATCAAACACAAACTTAATGACTCAATCGAATATTTTTGTTCCCAATTAATAAATCATATAGACAATCTCAATTCTCGGTTTATGGCAATTTTTGTCGACTGATAAAAGTCTTTTCATCTTCAACATTCCATTCTAATTTCACCTACGGTATATAATATCCTAACCTCCTGTGACTTTCCTTCTAAACGTTGATTTGCCTTGTGCACCAAAGAGATGCTGTATTTTATGCCAAACGATGAAAAAATATGTGAAGAAATAACCATGTATCAGTCAGTACGGCAGGCGAAACCCGGACGGCCATACCGATTGGAGACAGAGCAGAGTAGATCGAAACGCAAACGGGGTGTTATTATAGGAAAGGCGGTGACTTATTTTACAGCTGAATAAAATGCTGTCTATGGTTGTGTAAGTCTGTTGATCGAAATATATATTTTGTTCCCAGTTGATTAATCATGGGGGATGGCAGTCTCGATCTCCCCTTTATGGTTCGATATTTACTGACTCGTTCCCTCTCATTTTTGTCAATCAATGAAAGCATTTTCGTCTTCCATATTCAATATTACTTTGACCGATGTTACATCCTGACCTATACTGTCATTAGTTTTGACCAACGTACAAAGATATTGCCCATGCGTCCGGCTGATGAGATGTTTTGCAAAACGGTGAAGAAATGGGGGCCCGGGAGACATCGATGTCA
The DNA here is from genome assembly GCF_041260155.1 of Ptychodera flava. Classification (NCBI taxonomy): domain Eukaryota; kingdom Metazoa; phylum Hemichordata; class Enteropneusta; family Ptychoderidae; genus Ptychodera; species Ptychodera flava. The sequence continues at coordinate 5,377,071 of NC_091937.1, read as the reverse complement.
GTCTTTCCGGACTGTTTACATGTAGCTAATAGGGGATATCAAAGGAGATGAATCAGTTAGTTGAATAAAACATAACTTTTCGGACTTATTTTATGTCAATTTTGTCAATGTCGGACTTTTGATTCAAGAGAAACCAGAATCACCTACAGAGATGTCTGTATTAAACACGACGAACAATTGGGAATAGTTTGTTATGCTACTGTCGGTCTTAGTCGTGGTGTCTCTCCCATAAAATTTCGAAGCTATAGGTCTACACTTGTCGTTTCGATTCACAGGTAGCGGTACACCGATGACCAGATATTGTACTGTTCTTAAAACTAGTCTAAGCAATTTTACGACACTGCACTATTTGCCATCGTGTCTCCCCGTGAACGTCCTTGAATCTATGGACGTGACCATTGTTTTACTGCGCCCATTAGAGTGTAAACCCCTGTTCGTTACCAGCAGAATACTTTTTAAAGTTCTGTACATCAGTGTACACTGTGTGTATAAGCCCTAAACCTAGTTTAATTCAATTATGGAAAGGTATTAAAGAATAAAGGGTCGTTACAGTTGCTAAAATTGCGAGAAAAACGGCACTTTTTACTCAAATAGTCCTATTCACAAGCTCTATTGTTTTAAATCACGTCCATGGTGTGCTGTTGATTTTCATTCTTTCGTGCAATTTCATTCGCTTGAAGCAATTATCCTTTCATTTGACTGCTCTGTGGGACTCTTCTGAATATGTGTTTTGGATAAAAAGAACTCTACAGTGAAAGACATAAACTTCGACGGTGATAGGTATACAATATCGGTTCTCGACGGTGATAGGTATACAATATCGGTTCGATGTGTGAAGATATACAGATTACAAGTTATTTTAGAAGTTCTCAAAACCAGTAAACATAATTCTGCGCGCCACTTATTGATAATTTCTTCTTGTGAACGTCCTTGAATCCATGACCGCGACCATTGTTTTCGAAGTGTTCGACGGTGGATGATCGGTAGATTAATGAAGATATATGTTACTGAACTATCGTGTGATTGTTTAATAGCATGGTTAGGTAATAGACGGTGTAGTCTGTAGAGGCGATACGGCGAAATTCCACGGCCCAAGGGAGCGTACATCGCATGGTTTCTTACAACGAACCATAGACAGAGCCGTCGGTTTCCATAGCTACTACGTGAAATCCGGCCTCACCGATGTCCCGGGCCGATGTCCCTGTCCTGATTCGGAGAACAACTTTCAAGCTGCGTGTTGAGGTTCAGATGTCCGATTTTTTCATATTCAAAAGGCTTATTGATTTACAGAGAACGCCCGTCTTGTTTTTAGCTTTAACTTAGCGCAAGATGGCAATTGAAAATTCAAAGCCAAATAGCCAGTGGGAAAAAAATAGACGACTCGCTCTCACCAGCGGTCGAGGTCGCAATGAAAAAAAATCGAAGTCTCTGAAATCGGTATCATTGCTCCGCCATGTTTATTGTTGGTTGTACGGCCAGTTAAAGTCACAGACTTTCTTCAAGGTAAAGTTCATATAATTGCCATACCGCGAAGTTCCCTGTGCATTTCAATATGTCTATTTGGAAGCAAAAGCGCCACGGACATTCGATCGATGGTGATGAACTTTCTCCAGGGCGTGACATGTCACCAGTTACGAACTTTACCGGTTTTCGATACGAAATATGCAATATATTATCAGCGTTGTTCACGTTGTGTTTTGAGTTTGATATGGAATATAACAGGAAAACACTAACAATTAGAGTGACGATAGAGACCATGCCCGATACGGAAAAATTGACATCAACTACTTGCAATGAGCAGTGACCTGAAACTTCAGACTGATATATAAATGTCGACAATATAAAACATTGAAATGCCGGAGAGAGAGAGGGAGAGAGGTTTACGCGGTCGCGAACTGATTATACTCTTTCGGATATGACTTCGGTGTAGACGATACACAGACATCGAAAATGTACACCTACTTTCCAGAAATTCGACTAATCTTATAATAAAGAGTGGAACAAATCCAAAAGTGTTGGTGGAAGTAAATCTTCAGATGTTGGTTTTCTAAAGTTAGATAATACTTACAGAAATATGGTCGTCATAGTCTTCTTTTAAAAACTATTATCTTCAACACCACGTTTCTTATGATCGGTGATGTCATTTTTTATTATTTTTACAAACTTTCAATGCATCAAACGCTATAAGACTATCTCATCTGCCTGTCAAGGAGTTACAATATATTTCCAAGGGCTGGCACACGATGTCAACTTACGTGTCGTCCGTCGAGCGGCGGTGGCAGTCTCACAGATTGTTCCGTTTGTAATCGCGGCCACTTTGATTTTGATGTGACACCAACGTGCGTTTGAGGTTTTTTTGTTACGAAATTTGTCGACCTCACAAAATTTCACAGTCCATGCTTTGAAGCAGTCTCAACATGGCAAAAATGTCTCGCTTAAATTTCATCCTCGTCGTTCCAAATTAAATTCGACCACTAAATTATTTCGGCAGTTTTAATTTCCTATTAATTCGACGTTTTTCAAATCGTAATGAATTTTTTCTGGTCGAATTGATAGGGTTTTTGGTATCAAGCTTATCTCTTCGTCGGACCAGTATACCGCGAGATGTAGTACTGTGTTCGGCAGCCATGGCGAAAGTGAATATTGTATATTGGTTGTTGTTTGTTTTATGTTACAAATACCTGTCGCGTGAGGGCGTTTGAAACGCTTCTGAAGCGGCTCAGTCTGTCCACACAGCGATTTGCGGATAGAGTTAATCCCTACAACGGCTCTGGTCGGGCCGACTAAACCGTCTCAAATCTGAAACGCTTCAGAACCATTTCGGAGTGTCCACACATAACTTTCTGTGTCAGTATTGGCCCAGAACCGTTTCAGAGACGTCTCAATGGCCTGTGTATGAACGGCATAATATATATTCTACAAAAGTTAATTCGGTGATAATCTGTTGACAGCGTCCACAGATTAGTAATTACCCTTGCTTGCTTCGGAGCATTAGGCTATCAAAGACATCAGACAATAGACACTACACAGTGATAAAACTTCGCATAAGACTCAATGAACAGATACATGAGATAGTGAAGGATGAAAATAAATCTTTGCAAAAACAGTGCTAGGATGAGACCAATACATCAAAGGTTGCTAGTATAAATCTTTATTGGGAAAATATATCATAGTCAAACGTATTAAAATAAAATAAACAATAGCAAGGAGAAACTGTGTTGAGACCACAGAGTAATATCAGACAGAGTGGCAACAGCTATTGTTTAAGGCGTGAAGCGGTTACGTAAGCAATCCATGTTTGCCTCGCCTCACGAAGCTCTTGGCTCTCTTTTCCGAAGAGTGCCGACCGTGCGCCCTTCGGTAATTTTCGGATTTTCACCAATTGTTAAGCGAAAGTATGTTCGACAAAGCTTGTGTTGTTGTTGTCGTGTGGTGCTGATCGGAATTGATGTGCTGGCGGAAAACGGGAGTGTTTTGAGCTTCAGAAAGTGGGTTTTACCGTTTTAAAAAATTCCTCTCATATTTTTATGAATATATAATGAGTATGTTTGAACCAAATTTGAAAGTCTTTTATCGATACTGTCTGGTTTTACTCAATGGTTTACGGTCAGTCACACCGTCTTTTACACGTGCGCCAAGAAAGGACATGTTTATGAAACTGCTTTCGTGTTATGTTTTGATTGGCGTGAGGCAGTGTTTCTGGCCTGAGAGCTCACAAAGTAACTATGGTTGCTACGCGACTGGCAGTACGATGCCATCTCGTCGTATGTTTCGCATAATCTCGTGTAATTATCAACCACAAACCAAGCCTCCAAAAAGTTTAACACCTTTTAAGCTCATTTTAATATGAAAAGCCAATAGTCTACCGAGACGACCATGGAACAAAAGGCATGCAAGTGTTGCCACTCTGTTTATGTTACTCTGTGGCTGAGACCAAGATATTTTCTCTGTGTGCACCAGTCACTGTATTTATCCAAACTAGTGTAAGGGTGACTTCATCCGAAAAAGTGGTCACGTTTCGCCGACGTTTGTCAATTAGGCCAAAGTAAGTAAATTCTTTGTTTTGCGTCCACTCAAAATCCTAAAAGGTACGCGGGTAAGCGGCTAAAAAACACACACAGAAAATTTAACACAAAATCTGTTTGCCTTTATTGGACAATTTTTCTCAGACCACATGAGTACTCCTGTCACAGTATGACACACTGTATGATCAATGTATACATTTTCATAACAAATGGATCAAAATACACAGTCATTCTTTGACGTTTGCTTTTCTTTTTTTAGTTTTAGATTTCTTTCTTGTGCATTCATAGTGTCCACATGTCAATACCATTGCACAGCAACTTGACAGCCTCATCAAATTACTTTAATCTGGACAGTTTGAGGAATGGGTACACTATAACAGTATACAGCAGCGGTCTTTTGTCCTCAAGTTCTTGTACGTTTTTTTCAAGTTTATTATAATGTCTATGCTCTGATGGAATGTCATAGTTTGCTGAAAGGTGTCTGTTTTGAAAGAAAACACCAAGCAGAAATGGTAACTTGTAGCCTCTGCATTCAATTTTAGAAAGATGGGGCATCGGGGAGAAGAAGAAATTGGTGATATAATTGACAAAAGTATTCCCTGTAGCTTCCTCGGGACCATCCGTAAAACCATCACCTTTCCTTTCCATTAAATAAAAGAGAGCATTTCGCAATTGTCAGTCTCCACACACAGATCTAGACTCATCAGATCCAAATTTAGGTGGAAGCTTCACATCTATATGAATAATTTGCATTTTCAAAGTACCACACTCCAGATTGATTGAAAAGATGAAGTATCATGGCATAAATGGAAATATTCTACAGTGAGTCAAAGCATAATTGACAAATACAAAACAGCAAGTAGTCATAAATGGAGCATCATCTGAATGGAGAATACGTCACAAGAGGTGTCCCAAAGGGTTCAGTTCTTGGACCAGTACTCTTTCTAATCTACATCAATCATGCTGGCGGTGAAATTAGTTCTGAACTCAAAAAATTACTGACAATATCAAGACATATCATCCCTTGCGAAATTGTAGTGATCCTTAAATTCTACAAGCTGATTTGAACAAGCTACAAAAAATGAGTGAACACTGGCGGACGCATATTGGCTACAACAACCCCTTCAATGAATACTCAATGAACAATATTTCACTGGGACGTACAACTGAAGAAAATGACTTGGGCGATCTACTTCATTTACCTTAAAACCTTCAAGCAAATGTGATAAGTTTGCAAAAAAGCAAACAGAATGTTGATCTCATCAAACGATCATTGTCGATCAAATAAAAAAATGTCATTCTTCGTCTTTACAAGCAACTTGTGAGACCACAGCTCGAACATGCAGTACAAGCTTGGTCACCATGGCTACAAAAGGACATAAAAATCTTAGCATGGCAAATAATACCTAAACTTCAACACTACAATTATCAAAATAGACTCAAACAGCTTGGTTTAATAACACTTGAACAAAGAAGAATTCGCGGCGACATGATTCAACTCTAGAGTTATAAAAGGCCATGATCACTGTAACCTTTCACTTGAGTTAGCAGCCGACTCGAGAACTTGAGGACACTGTCCCAAACTTCATAAACTAACCGTTCGACTTAACACAAGAAAGTAATTTTTCAGCAAGAGTTGTGGACACCTGGAATAAATTGCCAGTCGATGTCATTAATGCAGAAAGCGTGACCTCCTTCAAGAGCAGCTGCGACCGCCTACTACAAGTTTGAACTTTCACAGAGGGATTCTAATATATTTTCCCATACCCAAACTGTACGTAAAAGCCTTTCGTTTACAGTACTGATCACTGGTTTATTTTTGTTGCAAGTTAAAATGGACGAACTAACCAATTTGTGGCAAACCTAAAAGACCAATTAACTTGGATAGGCCTCAACACTTTCCGATTTTTCCGTCTGCCATACTCTCTGAGTCGTGGTACCCAAGTCCAATCGGCCGACTGAATCTCTCTCTGTTCAAGTCCCGATTGCTCGCAATGACCATGTCTTCAAGTTGCCATGCAAAGGTCTCCTGTTTTTTAACTTCGATTATTTCCCTGCTTTCATCCATTTTTTATCGTGACGACAAAGCCACAACAGGCAAAGCCACAACAGACAGCGAGAACGTGAGGCCCCGGCGTGAGGCTGAGAGTCGAGTATCGACAGGGGTAAATATGTAGAGAGTACTGTTTTACGTCACCGCATGGAATCTGATTGCCGTAAAGGAGTGTTTTGTCGCAAAGTTAAAAGCCACGACTTGTTTTTGCGACAAAATAGCGCCACCAACGGCGAACTTTTGAAAGGAAAGTTTGTGGTTTTTTTCCGAAAAATCTCCAAAAACCTAGGCGCGCGCGGACGCAAAACAAAGAATTTACTTACTTTGGCCGACGTTCGTTAGTTATTAGTGTATACACCGTCCCTCCACCCACCGGTCCGATGGTTGGAGGGACTGTGGTGTATACAACAACGATAACTACACATTTGTAGGTACAGAGTAATTTAGCCAATATCGATTGTCATCGTTTGCTAGATTCACGACTAAAATACCCAAATTATCACTGAGTAATTTAGCCAATACCGATTGTCATATTTGGAAAGATTCATGACTAAAATACACCAAATTTCCTAGTGCAAAATGCCATTATCTCCTTTTAGAAATAGTGAGCTATTTTATTTAATTTATTTATTCATATTTATACTGGTTAGCTCCCTCAGTCAAAAATGTACTGATTTCCAGGGAGAACCAGTGTAAAATATAATAAAATATTATAAGACAATAAAACTCACAAAAAGTTAAAGGGAATAAAATGCAAAAACAGAACACGTGGCAAACACGAAGCGAGACATGTTTAATAAAACTAGCACTACACAAAAAACTACACAAAAATTACAAAGGAGGATGTTTCTTAAGCATTTGTTTAAATTGCCATAAGCTATGATGCATATAAATTTTCATTATTCAATAATATATAGCCGACCCATGCCGCAACAAAGATTTACTTTATAAGCTTATGATAAAATACACAACAGTATTTATCGTATAGTATTAATTTTGTATTCGAGCGATGACCCAATTCTTCAGAGCGAAGGTAGGCTGTAGTACAGCATTCTAATCATCACTTCTATTCCCCGAATATTCATTTATACGGCCCTGGTGAAGGTTTTGAAAACCATTGTGCCCGATAGCTAACATTATTTACATACATCAAAAACGCATGAGTCAATTGATTAAAACACCAGTAGTTTTTGAACCCTGAAATCAGAGTGGTCGGTAAACAATGCATATGCAAGTCATTCAAACAGATGTCATATCATTCCTGACAACTGAAAGGTCAAAGTTGATCACGTAGGCCGTATTTGGCTCAAGATAAGTATGGAACTGAAGCTATGAAAATGAAATATTTTGCCTGGTGCATTCACTCCAGACTGGCAGCCAGTGTGGAGTCCATGCAAATGCAGCCCGTGATCAATTTGGATACTGGAGTTGAATTTATTGTTGTTATTGAATTCTCAGCTTACTTCACTGGCCAACGGGAAATGAATAGTCTTAAACATGAAATTATTTTCATAATTATTAAAAATAATAAATCGTAATAAACACTGATATCACATACCTGAGTTAGTATTTCATCAGGATTGATTGAGCTTCTCAATTCCTTTCTGCAGAGCAGCACTCGATAAAATCGCTGTATGTGTAGGAGTTATGTATGATATGGGTGGCCGGACGGCCACCCATATCATACATAACTCATACATATATACATAACTTTGGAAGAATACACTGTTCTGGTTATATTAGCTGTTCTGAAATTTATCTCAAAATGTTCCTCGTGTACATCATACAATCAGTATCTTTATTCAAAATAATGTGACGATGATCAGTAAATTTCCAATTGGATTCGAAGTCACATCGTACGGCACCCAGCCATTTCAGCCAGTTTTGAAAAAAAAAGGTTACATTTTCATGACAGTCAATTATTTGCATTTTTCTGAATTAACACTTATTTCGGTCGATTGTCGCAAGTTTTTTAAACCTAAGCATGGTAGCAAAATTGTGTCAGCAATATTTGTTCCTCAGATCCCCTCCATTATTACCGCCTCCTAAAGTCTAATGGCCGATCCCAAATATTCCACAGTACACTACCTATATCATTAAGAACTCACGGACTGAGCATCAGCTAACCTGGTACAGCCTTATTCTACATGTATGCCGGTCAAACCACTATTATGGAGGGTCCGTTGAACGTGCGATATCATATTTTTCGCGCACATGGGCACTTTTACAAATCAATGCCGCAACAAACATAAGATTGAGCTTGTTTTCTCTGTTTACGTAAGTACTTCTGTTCACAGGCGCCCTCGACTTCGATCGTGACACTACCTTATTGAAGCAGGACACGGTCAAAACTGGTGCATATACGAGGCGACATTAAAAGAACCTCATTACAGCAAGACTTTTGGTTTATAGATACTACACGAGATAGTCTAACCTGTTGTGTAAATTTCACTCGGTCATGCCATGCGCTGTGTTCCGGGATCATGACCTGACATGAAAGTATTGTTGTTATGTATGTCGTGTTTACTACAGTAAAAAGAAATGGCACATAGTGCATGATCTCCTTATAATTATCGTGGTTTCTGGTCTCCTAAAAATCAATGGCATCTGAATTTAAACTTGGCTCTGCGTGAAAATAAAAAATGTCACTCTAAAATTGAAAGATTGGAGTTGTTCAGTTGACTCAAAGAATTTTGTCCATGATCATACAACATAAAAAACTTTTCATTTACAGCAGCTACAAAGGTGAAATGACAAAACTTACCGACAAGCTACGAAAAATTGTCAAAATGACGTTGAATCAAAATTAGACAACCAAATCGCAAATATCTATAAAAATCATAACTTTTTCAATGAATTTTCTCAAAAAACTTCCATTCGCCAAGAGAACGATCAGAGACACCACATAAATCAAAGCAGATGCAGCTACACTTGGAGGAATCTCTCAAAACATATATTTTTAAAACTCACGAAAGTCGCAACCTTCCCTCATTTCGACTAAAAATAGTAATGATAGTTTTCATTAAACTTTAGAAGGCGAAGATAAGAAAATGTGCTACATGAATGTTCAGTTACTATGGTGCGATTCATTTACTATACCAATCACTCTCCTTTCTCTACAACTTTTACGTCGTTCAGTGACGTATACACATCTTTTGGTGTTGGATTCAAACTTTGGTAATGTTCTGTACCATGTTCGTCACGACTTATTTCGTCATACAGGACAGACTTCGTGGGGTCCTGGCAGATTGGGGTCATGGATGTAGTGTCCGGCGTTTGAACATTTAGCATGTTAGTGTTTCGGAAAGATTGGTCTGCTTGTCTGCTATGATCCGTGTTACACACCTTATGCACTGAATACTTGGTAAATGGAATTTGACCTTTCCTGCGAACTTCGATAAAACAATAGGCAAAAACAGTGATACCAAAGATTATAACCAAACTTAATATTGCAACCGTCGCACTCAGAACAGCAACCGTTGTACTTGTATTGTTTCTACAAGGACAACATGATGCCATTTTGTCCGGTGACATGGTTTTGCTGACTGAGTGTATGTCCGTTGCATCTTCGGTTAATATGGGATTCCAGGATACCTGGGGAAGTGTTCGTAGGTCGCTAAAAATCTCACGTTCAGTCGGTGTATATGTTGTAGCAATTGTACCGGTATTTGGTTGGATAATGATGTTTAGTGTAGCTATAACAGTCACCGACCTTCCGATGTTATTCTCAGCATAACAAGTGACGTAATACACACCATTATCCTGACTCTCAAAGTTTATCATCTGTATCCATGTTCTGTCAGAACCAATGATGACGTTGTCACTCTGCTGACTAAACTTCTTCCCTGCTGTATTTCCCCATATATAGCGTGTCACTGGAGGATTTGCATCAGCGATACACGTAAAAGTTACTACCTGGGTTTCCATGGTTATTTTGTATGATGATGGTGAAATCTGGACGATTGGTTTATATTGTACGTTGAATGGACCTAACTGACATGTTACGTTTATCGTATAGACAGGGTGAAATCCCGTACAGATAAATACCGCATTGTTTTGTTGATTTGTTGGTGTCCAGAAGAATGAGAGTGTAAGTGATCCATCCCTTGTGTCAGTGCCCGTGTTCATGCCGAATGTTTCACCTGGATATCCTTCTCTACTCCAGTGTGTTGTCATGGCAGGAACACCTGTTGGATCGGATCGACACTGCAATGAAATCGGTGTTCCCGCAAGTACGTTAAAGACGTCGTCGTTTGGATCAGCACCAATCGCACATCGTAAATATCCAGACTGTGGGGTTACATAGACATCGAGACGAGCTGTACGGGATTCGACGTTAGGGACTGTTATTACCACACACTGGTAGTTACCAGAATCGGTGTCAGCACTGGTCGCAGAAGTCTCAATTTTTAAGTGGAATGATGCAAACGATTGCTGAACAGAAGTTGACATGTCTACTGTATACCGACTGGTGTCAACGTAGTTTGAGTACACGGTACCATTGTTGCTGATTGGTAGACCGTTCTTGTACCATGCAACACTCTGACCTGTCTGTAACTTTTGAACAGTACAACGGAAAGTGACGGTTAACGAGTGACTGCTTCCGTGAGAGAATATCTGTGTGTAATCAGTTGGCTCCGACACAAAGGTAGGGTTCGCTTGAACACTAGAATACAGGATTCCCAAAATGAAAAGTGGTAGATTCGCAGAAACTTTACCACCCATCCTATAAACAACTCTGCTCTGAAAAAGAAGGAAATGACATTCTTACTGTTAGTGAAGAGGAAATGATCTAGGCACTTCAATGAATTTTGTTATTTGAAACAGAAGGTGTAATTATAGGTAATACGTTTTTGAAAATGGTTTTCCAGTTTACGAATTTAGCCAGCGGTAGAAACGTTCGATGCTCTGGAAGGTTGAAAATACAAACAAACATAAATATTGAAACTGCGAATATATCGTTTACTGAAATAACGTTCATAAGCCTTTTAATGTTTTTTTTAGTTTTTGGCTATGATTTGTCGCTTTCATTGAAAACAAAAGTATTTATGTCGGGATGGACAATCGGTCTTTTCTGTTACAAATATAAATAATTTGTAATTTGAATGCAAGTACTTTTCCGCGCACCCACTTGTTTGTGAGAATTAATCTGGACTTGTGAGTACTGAATAGCAACATAAAGTTTTGCAGATAAACCCGATGACATATTTTTAATTCACTCAAGTCAACCACATGTACATAAGCCAGTCAGTTGTCTCTTGGCGGCACTATACATTAAATATGGAGGATTAATGTTTTTCGGTCGAGAAATTCCCAGTAACATACCTGACATAAATAAGTTTAGAGTCATCGGTTACAGGTTATTCATGTCGGAGTGTCTCACACGCCTGAACTTTCTGAGTGACTCACGTTGGAGATGGAGAACAGTACAGCAGTATTATGAGTAAAGAACTGTAATAAAAATAAATGAATGTAAATTTAAAGGAGATAGATTAAATAGCATATATATATATATATATATATTATATATATATATATATATATATATATATATATATTAGCTGTATTTATCATCTGTTACATGTTATATATATAATGACGAGGTAGTTGTTAGAAATTTCCTAGCATAGAAAACAGGATCTAGATGCGACTTGCAATGGTTTATATGTGTGTCATGGAGTAGTAACAGTAGCTTCAGTCTCAGTGCGCCCTTGCAATTCGGCACTCAATGAGCAACTCTAGTTATATGATTTGCGATCAAACGTTTGCGATCTCGGTCAACAGGTGTTAACTATTACAATTACCAGTAATTTTACAATGGCAATGGGCAAAGCAGGCAAATAAACAAAACATACTCACCTAATGAAAGATATGTTACTAGATTTACCTTCGGCTACAATGGATTGCAGAAATGCGCAATCATGACCCACTATTTCTCTATGAAGTCTAGTCATTCAGGTTTTTTGTCATTCACCACTGCTGTCCTTATATCTTGTGGAGCCAGTGGCTAAACACGGGCGTATACTATGCACGAACAATATTGCGAACAATATCAGAGATCAGAGAAAGTCATCATTGGTGGATGGGACTGTGATTTCTTTTCCGGGTTCATGACCCGACCTTCAGTTTTTGATACCGTGTTTACCTCTACAGTCACTGAAGATTGCCTGCTGTAAAATTCCCACCCAATTATTCCGAATCATGTTCCGAACATGGTGTAATCTAAAAGGGGTTGGACTTTGTTTATCGCATACTTTAAATTTATGTAAAAGCAATATGTAAAAACAATAAACGAATATGGAGAAGTTGGGATATTTCCTAAGTGCGAACATACTTTACCCGCTTGCTTTTACGATCGGTTCTATAGCAGTTGCAAGGGCCTGTGGCTTTGTGTTAGCAAGCCCGCAAGATGTCGCCCACAACAACAGTTGTCTCGTTTCCAGACCTCGAATGAATGCAAAAGTGCGCCGCTTGCGGTAGGGACCGTATGCCTCTCATAGAATGTAAAGTATCCGGCTGTGTTGAACATGAAACGATGAAATTTATCATCTAAAGTCAGGACCACAGTAGTATGGAAACAGATTGCCATCTTTCTTTAGCTTTTTTCTAATCAATCGAGTTTTCGCAGCTATAGGGGGTTTTGAAAGAAACTGTGTTTTCTGATCAGATGACAACAGTCACATCTTCTGTGAGCAGCATAAAATTTTGTCTAGCCGTTTTAATCATTTTGACTTCACGAACTTTAGTTCTGCTAAAGACATTGACTGATTTCACTGGCCACCACATGCACACTTTTGATAGCATTTATCACAGCACCAATATTTCGTGCACAGTGGAAGACTTTGTCCCATAGTATACGGTTTACTTCCGGAATGCAGTGAGCAAAACTGTGACATAGCAAAATTTGCAAATGAATGTGCAATGATATTGTCCAATTGTCCAACTGTGACATAGCAAAATTTGCAAATGAATGTGCAATGATATTGTCCAATTGTCCAACTGTTTGAACTGCCTGGGCGACTGAACTTCTATACTTTCTGCCTTAATAACTATGGTTTGCCTGTCACAACTAAGGACCAGGAAATTGCCCTGAACTATGGCTACAGTATTCACACCTTACAATTTCTTCAAGTTGCTTTTCCCGTCTGTCGAAAGTTTGGTAATAGCATACTGAGTAACGAAACCCAAATTTATGATCGTTGGATGTCGTCAGAGACTGGTTAAAAATGTTGAGGTCTTCTGCGAAAAGCTCGTCATTGCCGTAAAATACCTATGTTACTTTTGGGAGGGATTCAGAGGAGAATTTAGACAAATTTATTTGCGCCCAGTAACCCTTTGAGCGAGAAAGTCTGTTGGCTTGACATTTCGTGTAAATTTATTATGATTCATTATTGGGAGATTAAGTCAAATTGTTTACTAGTAATTCGGTCTTCATGCCTTAGGATTGGTTATCTTTTCTCAAACCTATCCACGCCACAGGTGTACGGAACGTTTCGTAGATCGTCGTCGGATGGGGGAAGGACTGACACTGTGAGGCCGAAGGCCGAACCTCCGTAATGTATACAGTACGGAGGTTCGGCCTTCGGCCTCACAGTGTCAGTCACTTCCCATCCGACGACGATCTACGAAACGTTCCGTACACCTGTGATCCACGCGTCTTGATCACTGGGCATCTTGGAGTTCATTTTTTCAAATGGTCGACGAAAGAAAACGTCCTCCACTCGCTAGTGACTCAGGGATGTGTCAAACACGGCTTTCCCTTCAACGTTACGGTCTTCATTCAAACACTTTCAGCAGAAAAGGGACAATTCATGATAACATCTGAAATGAAGTAAGCTAGTCTTGGTATCCTCTTCAGGGACTGCAAGATGATTAGTAACTGTCAAATAAGAATGTACCTGTCTTCGCCGTTGAGGGCTACAGTTCAAAGGTCGGTCAAAAAGATAGATAACTACGGTGGCCCAAAACTACCTGTTCTCCGCATTCAAAGTCTGCGTCGCAATCAAATGTTTTTCTCTCACATATGTCTCCGCATTCAAAGTCTGCGTCGCAATCAAATGTTTTCTCTCACATATGTCTCTGCATTCAAAGTCTGCGTCGCAATCAATTGTTTTTCTCTCACATATGTCTCCGCATTCAAAGTCTGCGTCGCAATCAAATGTTTTTCTCTCACATAAGCTTATGTCTCCGCATTCAAAGTCTGCGTCGCAATCAATTGTTTTTCTCTCACATATGTCTCCGCATTCAAAGTCTGCGTCGCAATCAAATGTTTTTCTCTCACATATGTCTCCGCATTCAAAGTCTGCGTCGCAATCAAATGTTTTTCCCTCACATATGTCTCCGCATTCAAAGTCTGCGTCGCAATCAAATGTTTTTCTCTCACATATGTCTCCGCATTCAAAGTCTGCGTCGCAATCAAATGTTTTTCTCTCACATATGTCTCCGCATTCAAAGTCTGCGTCGCAATCAAATGTTTTTCTCTCACATATGTCTCTGCATTCAAAGTCTGCGTCGCAATCAAATGTTTTTCTCTCACACATGTCTCCGTATTCAAAGTCTGCGTCGCAATCAAATGTTTTTCTCTCACATATGTGTCCGCATTCAAAGTCTGCGTCGCAATCAATTGTTTTTCTCTCACATATGTCTCCGCATTCAAAGTCTGCGTCGCAATCAAATGTTTTTCTCTCACATATGTCTCCGCATTCAAAGTCTGCGTCGCAATCAAATGTTTTTCTCTCACATATGTCTCCGCATTCAAAGTCTGCGACGCAATCAAATGTTTTTCTCTCACATATGTCTCCGCATTCAAAGTCTGCGTCGCATTCAATGTTTTTCTCTCACATATGTCTCCGCATTCAAAGTCTGCGTCGCAATCAAATGTTTTTCTCTCACATATGTCTCCGCATTCAAAGTCTGCGTCGCAATCAAATGTTTTTCTCTCACATATGTCTCCGCATTCAAAGTCTGCGTCGCATTCAATTGTTTTTCTCTCACATATGTCTCCGCATTCAAAGTCTGCGTCGCATTCAATTGTTTCTCTCCTAGATGGTCGTCGCAGTCAATGATTTTGTCACCAACACATGAGGCGCTGGCAAGTTTTTGTGAGCGTGACCCTCGCTCCATGACCCATGATTGCATCCGGAAAAAGTATCACTCTTTCAGTGTTCGTGATCGCGAAAAGCTCATTGATTTCGAAGGTAAGTGACAAAGTTATTCATTGTATTGTAAGCTTATGGGGTTAATGATCTAGCCACCGTCTAGCCCCATAGTTGCGAGTGGAGTGATACGTACCGGCCGCCGCGTACTATGCATATAATAATTGTTATATGCATAGTACGCGGCGGCCGGTACGTATCACTCCTGTTGCAATGCATAGTACGCGGCGGCCGGTACGTATCACTCCACTCGCAACTGTGTCTAGCCCTGGATGTATTGGCAGTTGTGGGACGGGCTGCCGTTTTACATTCGGACGCTCATGTGGGACCCATTATGATGCGCCCATACTGGTGAGCAGCGTACCCCCTTGGCTAGATCATTAACCCCATAAGCTTACAATACAATAAATTACTTTGTCACTTACCTTCAAAAATGAGCTTTTCGCGATCACGAACACTAAAAGAGTGATACTTTTTCCGGATGCAATCATGGGTCATGGAGCGAGGGTCACGCTCACCAAAACTTGCCAACGCCTTCATGTGTTGGTGACAAAATCATTGACTGCGACGACCATCCACAGGCGGCCCAATCACTATTAATAAAGCTTATTATTGAGTTTTTCTCAGTTTTCTCTGTCACTATCAGTCCCTCTCCTTTTCTTCATGCTCTGACTGATCGTAGTAAATAAAATAAATGACTATATAGCCTAACCTAGCCTCTTGACTCTTTATTATTTTACACCCCATTACAAGGATGTTTATCTCTCATATACACATCTTGTAATTAATTAGTCAACACAACTAATTATGCTAATCCGTGGACTTATCAAGGGTTGGTCAACATTGGAAAGATAGAGATGTAAATGAAAAAGGAGTTTTAGTAACCTTTCCTATCTTTTGCGATGTTGACTAACCTATAAAATCCCTGATAAGTCCACGGATTAGCATAATTAGTCATGTTGACTAATTAATTACAAGATGTGTGTATATGAGCTATAAACAATGCATTTTACACATATAGACGCCAAGTTAACAAGTACACCTTGCAATGGGGTGTAAAATAAATAAAGAGTCAAGAGACTAGGTTAGGCTATAAAGTAATTTCTTTTTATTTCCTACGATCAGTCAGAGCGTGAAGAAAGGGAGAAGAACTGATAGAGAAAACTGAGAAAAACTCAATAATAAGCTTATTAATAGTGTTTGGGCCGCCTGTGGCCCATCTAGGAGAGGAACGATTAACTGCGACGCAGACTTTGAATGCGGACACATATGTGAGAGAAAAACAATTGAATGCGACGCAGACTTTGAATGCGGAGACATATGTGAGAGAAAAACAATTGAATGCGACGCAGACTTTGAATGCGGAGACATATGTGAGAGAAAAACATTTGATTGCGACGCAGACTTTGAATGCGGAGACATAAGCTTATGTGAGAGAAAAACATTTGATTGCGACGCAGACTTTGAATGCGGAGACATGTGTGAGAGAAAAAAAATTGAATGCGACGCAGACTTTGAATGCGGAGACATATGTGAGAGAAAAACAATTGAATGCGACGCAGACTTTGAATGCGGAGACATATGTGAGAGAAAAACAATTGAATGCGACGCAGACTTTGAATGCGGAGAACAGGTAGTTTTGGGCCACCGTAGATAACTAATCGGCCGGCCAGGGCGTCCAATAATACTAGGAGTATATTAAACTCACAGTAACGCTCTGGCAGACCGCCTATGTCACACACATCTCATACACATACAGCGTTGTTATCGAATGCTGCTCCTCAGAAAGGAAGCTCAACCCAGATTTAATGCTAATTATAATTACAATTTATTATTTTTAATAATTACGAAAACAATATCATATTTTTAGACTATTAATGTCTAGTTCGCCTGTGCTCGTGCGGCAAAAGACCACCTCAAGTCTCGAGGTCACCACCCACCATCATCGAGTATTATACTTATTCATGAAGGTTTCGAACTTGCCATCATTGCACTTCGATTCGGTACCCATACCATTGCGTGACTAAAAAACTCTGTCTCCGCTTCATTTGCATTTCCAAAAATTAAAGAACTGACGCATTGATTTACTACAATTTTCTTAAAGTTTCATTTGGCTTAGAAAGAGAGAAATATCATGAAAAAAATCTAACCATTTCGGTTCTAATTTTACCGTGACTGTTATCACATGATCTGATTACATAGATATTACATGAATACATTATCAGAATTTTTAACTTTCGCTAAGATAACACAAATCATGTGATCGTTAGTGTCCAGTTGGATCGACTTATTTGGTATCAAGTTGATTCTTTCAATAGAAAACAGGACTACAATAGACGTACTAAAGCTCTTACCATGGCACAAACGCCTTAGTCAGATGTGAATTTAAAAGAAAAAGCAAGTTGAACGAAAAATCCCAGTTTCGGTCATGATTGGTATATTATTCAACAATCGCTCTCTACAAACACTATTTGTCTACGAAGTGTACTGGTATTGTCCATAAAATTGAAATGTTACAGTTAGCTTGCTATATGGTAAATTGAAAGATTTAAAATGGGAAAAACGTTTAGGACTACTACATGTAGGCGAGTATTTTGATACAATTGTTGGAATGTCACCCAATCATGAGTCTTGGTATCTCTTCTTTTGACCGACAGGCAAATAGAGTGAGGCTTTTTGAATTTCTTTACATGATGACAAGATGGTAAATCGCAATGTTCGAGACAAGGGTTAATGTTAAATTATTCACAATCAATCAAAGGCGTGTAATCATGGATAATGTGATGTGCATATCAAACAATATCATGCGCTTGGCAAAATCTCCAGTCATAATCCCTTCCAAAACAACATTCAAAATATATCATTGAGCCAAGCACAGACCACTTATCAAAAGATACGTTTGTTAAGACACTATTCTTTGCAAATGCTCACGACTAAAAGTGCTGGAACTTTCGAAACGGAAAACTAATGTGTCATAATAACCCTCTTAGGTTTATGAAACTTTCAACGAAATGCCTACTTAGAAACACTTGTCATCGAAAATAATTTTTAATGAAATATCAATTATATACGACACGTTTCTTTATATCTATATAGCTATATCTGGACCCCTTTCTCGATAATTTTTACATTGTTCAGTGAAGTATACACATCTTTGGGTGTCAGATTTAAACTTTGATAATGTTCTGTACCATGGCCGTCACGACCTATTTCGTCATACAGGATAGAGGCCATCGGATCCTTGCTGCTAGGTTGTATGGATGCAGTGCCCTGCGTGTGAATATCTAACATCGCTGTGCTGTGGCTGGAACGATCTGTTTGTCTGTCATGTCGTTCGCTGCCATCTCTTTGTACATAATAATTTGTGAAGGGGATTCTGCCTTTCTTAGTTATAAAGTAGATGAGAGTAGCAATGCCAACAACGATAACCGTACTTAATATTGATACAATTGAACTCAGGACAGCAATCGCTGTGTTTGCACAGTCTCTACATGAACAACTTGATATTTTGTCCGATGACTTGGTTTTGCTGACCAAGGTCATGTCCATTCCATCTTCAGTTGATATTGAATTCCAGGATACCTGAGGAAGTGTTTGTCGGTCGCTGAAAATCTCACTCTCTGTCGTCGGTGTGTATGTTGTAACTATTTTACTGGTACTTGATTGGATATTTATATTCAGTGTTGCCATAGCAGTCACCGACCGTCCGATATCATTCTCAGCATAACAAGTGACGTAATACACACCATTATCCTGGCTCTCAAAGTTTCTCATATGTATCCATGTTCGGTCAGAACCAATGATAACATTGTCACTCCGATGACTGAACTTATCTCCTGCTGTATTTGACCATACGTAGTGTGCTGCTGAAGGATTTGCATCGGCTATGCACGTAAAGATAACGACCTGAGTTTCCATGGTTACAGTGTATGATGATGGTAAAATCTGGACGATTGGTTTATACTGTACGTTGAATGGACCTAACTGACAGGTTCTATTTGTGTTGTAGCCAGGATGAAATCCGGTACAGATAAATGTTGCTTGATTTTGTTGATTTGTTGGTATCCATAAGAACGAGAGGACACGCGAACCGTCCCTGGGGTCTATACCCGAATATGGGGTGAGAACACCGCCAAAATTATCTTGAAAACTTTATTTAAACTTATCTCATTATTATTATTCCATTGTTTGGTGATTTAATGATAATTATATCAGTATTTGGCCATTATTTTGCAATTAATTGATCATTATATGGATATTATTTTGACATGATTATGAACTTATTTGGTAATTCGGTTGTTTTGACATTATTCAGCATTGATGTCTTGATTTGGAACTTATTTTATCATTATTATGCCATTATTTGGTGATTTGGTCATTTTTATGTCATTATTTGGTCTTTATTATGCGATTATTTGGTCATGATTATGACATTGTCTTGATATTATCTTGATATTGTCTTGACATTATTATGTTAATTCGGTTCTTTTGCCATTATTCGGCATTGTTGTCTTGATTTAGAACTTATCTATCATTATTATTCCATTATTTGGTGATTTGGTCATTTTTATGTCATTATTTGGTCTTTCTTATGCGATTATTTAGTCATGATTACGACATTGTCTTGACATTCTCTTGATATTGTCTTGACATTAATATGTTAATTCGGTCTTTTTGCCATTATTCGGCATTGATGTCTTGATTTAGAACTTATCTTATCATTATTATTCCATTATTTGGTGATTTGGTCATTTTTATGTCATTATTTGGTCTTTCTTATGCGATTATTTGGTCATGATTACGACATTGTCTTGACATTCTCTTGGCTTTCAATTATCTGACCTCCTTTATTATCTGAACTCATTATTTGACCTGCATTTGAACCCTACCCAGAAATCATTGCACATTCACAATGGCGCAGTTGATACGGTCTGTTCCCTCGCATAGGGATAGAAAAGCCGGCTTTGCGTAAGATTTAAAGCGCAGCTCAGCACATCACGTATCTAGAATAGTTGGGCGTGCTCGAAAACTGAGATCGACCACAATTTTGGATTAAAAATCGATTATTTTCGGCGGCGGAACTTGGCTGTGTTTGGTAGCCGATGGTGGCCTGTAGTATTACTAGCTATTACACCTAGCCTAGCCCTGCGTACGATGCTGTGTGTTCCTCTACAGCTTATCGCCCCGCTCACCACGTTATGACTTTTCTGCCTTAAAGAAGTATTTTGATTCAATTCGGTTTCATACCAACAAAGCAATAAAAAGTCGTTAGGTTAGCGACCGTGCCCCTATGAGTTTACAATAAAAAAAACCATGCTCGAGAATAGTTCCCGATCAACCAAAAATATTATGTGGCATACCTACGATAAAACATCTTCGTTGAACGAATATTTCCTTGATACTTATTAGGGACGATTCAGAATTTACTTCCGGGGGGGGGGGGTGGAGGATTTTCAGGGGGGGGCCACCCATTTTTCCCAAGAAAATTTAGGGGGGGCCAGACAAAATACCACAATCTTTTAGGGGGGCCAAGGAAAAAAAAACATCAATTCAATATTTGCCCAGAATTTCTGATCTCTACAAAAGAGAACCATAGACGCTAGCTACCTGGGTGACAGATAAACTCAACATGTTTAGTTAAACTCCTTTAGCTGCCAAATTCGGTAATATCACAGTGGTTTTGTTTTATGCATCTACTGCAGTATCTTGTTCTCCTCCCTGAAGCGTCATGAAATGTCCAGTATTTAGGATGTCAACACAAACCATACAGTGAACTACGAAAGCCGCTGAGGGCCATCGTACTTCCTACTTCAATATTTCAACGCGACTTCTCACTTCAAAATTTCATTTCTAAATTTAGAAACTCCTACACATTTCTCACTTCAAAATTTCGTGCGACTTCTCACTTCAAAATTTCATTTCTAAATTTAGAAACTCTTACACATTTCTCACTTCAAAATTTCGTGTAATGGGGACTTCTCACTTCAAAGTTTTGCTTCTAAAATTAGACACTTCGACAAACTTCTCACTTCATAATGTTGACGACCCACAATTCCTGTAACAAGATGGTGGCAGTCAGGACACATGGTCGAGACGGCTGAGATCGTGTATGTTTCGCGATTTAGCAGGTAAGATTTCCATTTATTTTATCATAAGTCAGTTGATGTGTGCAATAATGCAGCTGCCGCGAACCTAATACCGAGGTACGATTGAAAACGTTTGAACACACGACCGATGAAATAAGATGATCAACGAACTGATCGAGGACGGTGATTCCTCCATAATTAATACATTCCCCCGCTATTTATGAGCGAATGTGTGTGGATAGGCAATATTGTCACTCACAGAAATCTCTCATACATCAATTGCGTAAATACTTCTTCGATTTCTGCAGATTTCCTCAATTACATTTACTCGAACGAGCTCTTATATTGTTAGAAATTGTAGTGCTGTAACTTAGGCCTTCTGTTTGAAGACTATTTACAACCGAGATATTTTACCTGTAAAAGGTAACATAAAAGCATAAAAAACATCACAAATGAGTTTTAGTTTAGGTATTTTGTAATAAATGACACTGAAACGTTCATACATCTAACAACAAAATTAAGTTTCTGAATTTATAGGCTCTGGTACGTATTTCTCACTTCAACTTTGTAGATTTAGACTTTGGCATGTATTTCTCGCCTAAACTACAGTATTATTTTTTTCTCACTTCAAAGTTTCGCGAGGACTTCTCACTCCAAAAAATGTCCAACTTCTCACTTCAAAAAATGTCCGACTTCTCACTTCAAAATTTCGCGAGGACTTCTCACTTCAAAAAAATTCCGACTTCTCACTTCAAAATTTCGCTACGACTTCTCACTTCAAAAAAATTCCGACTTCTCACTTCAAAATTTCACTCCGACTTCTCACTTCAAAATTTCGCTACGACTTCTCACTTCAAAAAAATTCCGACTTCTCACTTCAAAATTTCGCGAGGACTTCTCACTTCAAAAAAATTCCGACTTCTCACTTCAAAATTTCGCTACGACTTCTCACTTCAAAATTTCACTACGACTTCTCACTTCAAAAATTTCCGACTTCTCACTTCAACATTGTGTTTCTAAATTTAGACCTATCTACGCATTTCCCACTTCAAAATTTAGCCATCCCATAATTTCTTTCACCACATGACACAGAGACTAGATGGTCGCCAACGCTGGACATTATAATCACTGTAACACGGTAGGACTGTCTCATGATTTATAGTTAAGATTCACTTGATCACAATGGCCAAAATTCGTGTAAGCTTCGCGATTTATAAGTTAATTTCGTCGTAAGTCAGCTGATGTGTGCAACAATGCAGCTGGTGCGAGCTTTACCGAGGCAACGTTTAACATGTTTGGACAACTTACTGATCAAAGATGATCAACTTACTGATCAAAGGACAGTAATTCCCTCACAATTAATAAATTACTCTCCCATTTATGAGCGATTGTGTGGATTGATAGTATGAACACTCATTGAAAGCTGTAACACATCAATTTGTGTAAATACTTCTACGATTTCTGCTGTATGAACAAGCACTGTCCTTAACGGAAGTCGACCATCATTTACACGATACTTCGAGCTGTAGGCCCTAAATAATCCTTATATATCAGGCTGTAACTTAATCCTTATATAATTAGAAATATCGGGGTATACTGTAACCTAGTCCTTCTGTCTGAAAAACATTTAAAAGCGAGATATTTTAGTCTTCAAAAGCAATACAAAAACATCAGGAATGTGTTTTGGTTTTGTTACTTTCTATACAGTAAAACTCCAAGATCTTACAAATCACATTCCTAAATGCAGACTTTATCACGTACTTCTCACTTCAAAATTTCGCGAGGACTTCTCACTTCAAAATTTCACTACGACTTCTCACTTCAAAATTTCGCGAGGACTTCTCACTTCAAAATTTCGCGAGGACTTCTCACTTCAAAATTTCACTACGACTTCTCACTTCAAAATTTCGCAAGGACTTCTCACTTCAAAATTTCACTACGACTTCTCACTTCAAAATTTCGCTACGACTTCTCACTTCAAAATTTCGCTACGACTTCTCACTTCAAAAAAATTCCGACTTCTCACTTCAAAAAAATTCCGACTTCTCACTTCAAAATTTCACTACGACTTCTCACTTCAAAAATTTTCCGACTTCTCACTTCAAAATTGTGTTTCTAAATTTAGACCTATATACGCATTTCCCACTTCAAAATTTAGCCATCCCATAATATCACCACATGACACAGAGACAAGATGGTCGCCAACGCTGGACATTATAATCACCGTAACACGGTAGGACTGTCTCACGATTTATAGTTAAGATTCACTTGATCACGGTGGCCAAAATTCGTGTAAGCTTCGCGATTTATAAGTTAATTTCGTCGTAAGTCAGCTGATGTGTGCAACAATGCAGCTGGTGCGAGCTTTACCGAGGCAACGTTTAACATGTTTGGACAACTTACTGATCAAAGATGATCAACTTACTGATCAAAGGACAATGATTCCCTCACAATTAATAAATTACTCCACCATTTATGAGCGAATGTGTGGATTGATAGTAAGAACACTCATTGAAAGCTGTAACACATCAATTTGTGTAAATACTTCTACGATTTCTGCTGTATCAACAAGCACCGTTCTTAACGGAAGTCGACCGGCATTTACAAAGGATATATCTCGAGCTGTAGGCCCTAAATAATCCTTATATAATTAGAAATATCGGGGTAATACTGTAACCTAGTCCTTCTGTCTGAAAAACATTTAAAAGCGAGATATTTTAGTCTTCAAAAGCAATACAAAAACATCATGAATGTGTTTTGGTTTTGTTACTTTCTATACAGTAAAACTCCAAGATCTTACAAATCACATTCCTAAATGCAGACTTTATCACGTACTTCTCACTTCAAAATTTCGCGAGGACTTCTCACTTCAAAATTTCGCGAGGACTTCTCACTTCAAAATTTCGCGAGGACTTCTCACTTCAAAATTTCTCTACGACTTCTCACTTCAAAAAAATTCCGACTTCTCACTTCAAAATTTCGCGAGGACTTCTCACTTCAAAATTTCACTACGACTTCTCACTTCAAAATTTCGCTACGACTTCTCACTTCAAAAAAATTCCGACTTCTCACTTCAAAATTTCGCGACGACTTCTCTCTTCCAAAAATTTCCGACTTCTCACTTCAAAATTTCACTACGACTTCTCACTTCAAAAAAAATTCCGACTTCTCACTTCAAAAAAAAATCCGACTTCTCACTTCAAAATTTCGCGAGGACTTCTCACTTCAAAAAATTTCCGACTTCTCACTTCAAAATTTTTCACTTCTCACTTCAAAAAATTTCTGATTTGTCACTTCAAAATTTCGTTTCTACTTTCACACTTTGGACGTACATCTCTCACTTTAAATTTCTGATTCTAAGCTTACACTTGATCGCATATTTCTCACGTCAAACTTTTCCGTTGATGAAATTTAGACCTAGTGTAAGTTTTTCTTTTCATTTGCTAAAAATTTGCTTGGCAGTATGAGTGTCAGCATGATGACTGGCTTGTACAAGATGTTTTTACTTGTCTTAACTAAAATATATTTCCTATTTTGCCAACAGTGTCGTGGGTATTGAAGTACGATGATGTCTGGTCATTTTAAGAAGGTTGGTTTTAAGTTGCGTATCTTTGGGGAATGCTTAATACGGACCTTGTGTTATGTATTTTCTATACCTTAGATGTGGAAATTCCATCATGGGTTACCAACCAACTCGCCAAAACCCATCGAAACGTTCGGTTCAGTAAAGGAAGTTAAAAGACAAATCACAACAAAGACGTCATCCATGAAAGATATATTGATATTTTTAACATTAATCTTTGAGTTTATGTAAACACGTTCCACGCGTCTATACCTGATTGTATGATCATTTGAAATTTTATTACTGTTAAAAATGTACAACCCTTTCCCCTTAATTTTAGGTGGATGGTAGAAAGATCGTCTTCCTCGTATGTTTTCTTTGCTCTGGATTGTCGTCAGTAAATTGCATTTTACCTGACTACACAGCAGCAGTCAATGCTCAAGCGATGAAAGCGCTTATAGAGAGAGTCTGATTCAGGTTTATTTCAGTGCATGCTATTCAAACGAAGAAATTCTTGCCGCATTGGCCATCTCTCACGGTAAGTATTCATGTGCAAATGCACATAAAGGCTGTTGTCTTAGATACCTTGGGGCTCTTAGTGATGTTGTTTCATTCCAATCAATGACTGAACACATTTTCAATGTTGCGGTATCTGAATGAAGTAATATACATATTTGCAATGCGCTTAAGCTAATTAGAGCACTTGTTGGTGTCTGTAGCATTAAGTCGTAATACTGATACTCCTCCATCACTTTTTAAATTGTTTATAATCAATAAAATATATATGTTTTGACATTTACGAGCCTGAATCATTTGTAACTTTGCAGGTGTTATTCTCAGTCTACGACATCTGAAGCGACTTCTGCAGAAATATGGCCTGAAACGCAGACAATGTCTAGGAACAGCATCAAACTTGCAACAAGTGGTTGCTACCATACAAAGTGAAATACAAGGTAGTGGGAAGTGCCTTGGATACAGAGCCATGTGGAAGAGGTTAAAAATTAAATACGGTCTGCGGGTGAATCGGGATACTGTTCTACACCTGCTAAATATCCTTGATCCTGACGGTATCCAGAGGCGTAAAAAGCATCGCCTTTTAAGAAGAAAATATGTTTCACCAGGACCAAATTTTATCTGGCATGTGGATGGCTATGACAATTGAAACCATTTGGTTTTGCAATTCACGGGGCAGTCGATGGTTTCAGTAGGCGTATTTTGTGGTTGGAGGTTGCTACCAGCAATAACAACCCACATATCATAGCAAATTACTTTCTTGACTATGTAAAACAAATTGGTTTTGTTCCAAGAGTTTTAAGGTGCGACCGAGGTACAGAAAATTCTGCTCTTGAATATTTGCAACCATATTTCAGATGGAATGATTCTGATGATCTTGCTGGAATTAACAGTTTCATGTACGGCAAAAGTACGTCGAACCAGAGGATCGAGGCATGGTGGAGCAATATGCGCAAGCAGGGTGCTGATTGGTGGATTAACTATTTCAAAGATTTAAGAGACAGTGGACTGTTCCATGATCATGATCCTATACATGTAGAGTGTCTACGATTCTGTTATATGGGTGTTTTACAACAAGAGCTTCATGATATTGCTGTTGAATGGAATTTGCATTTTATTACAAGCAAGAGAAATGCAGAAAATGTGAGAGGCAAACCAGATGTATTGTATTTCTTACCTAGCATATATAATACTCGTGACTATGGAACCAGAGCAGATAAAAGTGAGATAGATATATTGTCTGATTTGTATTCAGAAATACCTCCATTGTATGGCTGTAGTGACGAGTTTGTTCAATTACTCATGAAATTAAACCGCAGCAACAGGTGCCAACAACAGTAAATGAAGCAAATGAACTTTATTTGGAACTCCTACATGCTATCGAACAGTACAGTTAACGACCTTGCTGCATGTCAAACTATGTTGACCAAATGAGTGAAATAAACTAAACGTTTGACGAGCATGAGCATTTAGTGTTTTTCTTTGTGACCTGTGTACACCATAAAAGAAACGTAGACCTGTGAGTCAATCTGCAGCAGTTAAGGTAGAATGTGCCTGAGTGACAGATATTCGGACTCTCAAACTTTTACAATTCTTTTCTGATATACCACTTGTTGGGGTTCATTTTAAAGCTCTTGGTGTAAGAAAACTTCACTGGCTTAGTTTTTCTAAATTCGAAAATTTTAATTTTTCTCCATAGAGTCAACATAGGGATGGCCGCCATTTTCCATTTTAAATATCGGTAAATCTTAAGTTATTCCTCCAGTACCAAAATTTGCTCTGTGACCCCTGATTTTTATTCCCGACTTTGAAAGAGAAATGTTGAAAGATTTCTAAAAGAAAGTTTGAGCAAAAGTTTAAATCTTTCACTTTCAGGGCGCATACTACCTTAAAAAAAGGAACGCTATTTGTAAAGTTTGCACTTCTTATACACACACAATGCTTCTCACCTTGTAGAGCTAAAACTGTTAATTATTGAGTGGCTACAGTTCTCATCCTATTAGAAGCAACTGCATTGAAGCTTTTGCAATGAATCCTGTAAGCTCATGTAGCCAGAGGGGACATGATGTAGCTTTTCCTGGCATCAAAGTCAATGACCATTTTAATCACGTTTTATTGCTGGGCAAAGCTATTGTAAGGGACGGACCATTAGATCTTGGGAGGGGGTGGTCAAAAACAGAAAAAAATTCAGAGCAGAAAGTTAGGAAAAAAATCTTCAAACTAGTTATATAAAATATAAAAAAATAAATGAGAACACAAATGCGTAAAAAAAATCTGCAAAAGTCTTTAAAATCTTGAATTTTTTTAGATTTTACCGACAGGAAGCAGCTTTCTGTATTTTTAGTAAATCCTCCAGGCACAGTTTTAATTTTATTGTATACATTTAGAGTGACTGTATTCCTTATACTGGAAGTTGTGATCATCTTATCTTTTCAGGAATTTTGTATTCTGATCACAAACTTATAAAATTATAGAGCCTGTTTTCTACTTGTTTCATGCGTACAAACCAAGCAGGTACACTAGGTAAAACATTGAAACTATGGTGTGGCTGTCAAGACAGAAAGTTATATTTGCCTTTAAAAACTATCTACTGTTGATTGACCAATCAGAGTGCTCAATTCAGGGTGTTTTATCTACTCGTAAAGCCTTGGTCACCAAATTCCAGAAACGAATGACAGCGCCGTAGTAAAGTACTGTCCAATCAAAAGTGAACATGTCATATTCTATAGACATCTGGTACGTTTTAATATTCAAATTTGGTAACACAGCGGAATTCAGCTGCAACACAAAATCTGCTGTGGTACAAACATAAACTAATGTGCCCTAGGGCATTTATAGGATGTTCCATTACATTGGAAGGCTATTTCACAAATAAAAGTTTTAATTCACATCCTAGATATGTTACATTGACAAAAGGGACGGTTGACGTAAACACATTGAAAACGAAAATATATCAGTTAGGGGCGATAGTTTTTAAGTCGCATAAAACCCTCGTACTCGGGCTCTTCTGGTATATAAAGTCCAACCCTACGATAAAATGTCTCGGCCTGCGGCCTCGACATTTTATCGTTGGGTTGGACTTTATATACCAGAAGAGCCCTCGTACTCGGGCTTTATCCTATACTTTAAGGTATAACGCACCTCGGGGACAGAAATTCAGGCCTTCAAATTTTATCAATTTTTTTCTGACCTACCACTTGTGGGGGCTCCTTTTGAAGCTCTTGGCAAAAGAAAAGTTTTCACCGTCTTAGTTTTTCGGAAATCGAAAAATTTTATTTTTTCTCATAGAGTTAACACAGGGATGGCGGCCATTTTGAATGTCAAATATCGAGAAATCGCAAGTTATTTGTCTCTCTAGTACCAAAGTTTGCAAGGTGACCCCTGATTTTTATTCTTGCTTTGGTAAGAGAATGGTGGAAAGTTGCACTGAGGCAAGTTTGAGCAAAAGTTCAAGTCTTTCACTTTTGAGGTGCATATTACCTTAAGATCAAGGTGAACAGATGCAGGCCACATCAGGTTCATTTTTTCACAGCATTTTATTGCAATGATGAATGCAAGAATGGGTGAACAAGTAGAAACATGTCAATAATGATAAAACAACATATCAAGTCATAACGTATTATTTTGCTTTTAAAAAGGCATTTTCAGTTCTTTTTTCTCAAAAACCAGCCTTAACAAGTCATCGTTGATGACACAGTCCCCACTTGTTAATGGGTATTTTGATTACAAGTCCTCAGAGAGGATAAGGTTCTCTTCATTAATTAGGTCTGTGATAAAAATACTTTGATACAGATGGCGCTCAATGGCCAAGAATGAGTTCCATGGTGATGAAAACATAAACCAATGTAGGCCAAAAGGTCATTAAATGAGTCAACTAGGAATTAATTGACAGGATGTTGCAAAATATTTTGCATAGTATCCTAACACTAACAGATTATCACCGGTACCATATTTGATAAAGTTTGATGCAGTATTTACAACACTATGAGATCAACATCTGTATCAAGTTTCATCAAATTTGACACTGTATTTGCGGATATATCACTCTAATTAGGATAGTTCATTACATATGCAATTACAGATTAATTAAAATGACACTCATAAATGTCTTTTTCACTGTTAATGCAATGTGAGCTTAACATCTGTGCAAAGTTTCATGAAATTTGATGCAGTATTTCTTGACATATCAACCTAATTACGAAACTTCAATAATTGACATGATACTGCTACATGACGTGAAACAAATTGACCTACATATGTATGAAATAGGTCGATGTCCTTGTACCAACTTTGAATGATACTGGTGGAAATATGTCTGAGTTATGGCTCTGTACATGAGAAAATCATAAAAAAATGGCCGCACGGCAGCCATAT
This sequence comes from Ptychodera flava, assembly GCF_041260155.1. Taxonomy (NCBI): domain Eukaryota; kingdom Metazoa; phylum Hemichordata; class Enteropneusta; family Ptychoderidae; genus Ptychodera; species Ptychodera flava. The sequence goes on along the minus strand of NC_091937.1, from coordinate 5,347,303 downwards.
TGGATCGTATCACAAAACAAATTGACGTGCATATCTATGACATTGGTCAATGTCCTTTTACCAACTTTGAATAAAATCGGTTAACACATGTCTGACTTATGGCTCTGTACATGTAAAAATCACAATAAAATGGCCGCCTGGCGGCCATATTGGATCGTATCACAAAACAAATCAACGTGCATATGTATGACATATGAAGTAATCCTTGTACCAAGTTTGAATGAAATCGCTCCAGGTATCTCTAAGATATCTGCGTGAACGGATGGACAGACAGACGGACGGACGCACACACGGACATGACCAAACCTATAAGTACCCCCGGACGGTGTCCGTGGGGACTAAAAACAAGAGCAACACATCTTTAACATTCAACAAATCCAACACAAAAACACACAAAAGGGTTGAACTTTGAAGGTTTCTTTATAGCAAACTGCATAAATCTGCACGACTAATCATTTGTGTGTACACATTTATGTCATTTGAGATCAAATACAAGCAAATCAAAAGGTTTTGGCATACACTTTCAAGAAAATAACACTATATGTCTGATGAAGCCAGGTGAGATTACTTTTGGACATTTTCACAATGTTTGTTCTCTTTAATCAACTCCTTTACAAATGCAACACTACATATGCACTTATCAATATAGCTAATATGTGTTGGGTGGCCATTCAAGTGAATTCACATTCATTTCCACCTGGTTAAGTGTTAAAAGTTCAAGCTGCAGTCTGTTTGCACAATGATTGTCCTTCCTATCAAGAGTAAGGCAAAGCAATAGTCTAACAGTAGAGCAATAAATATGCAAAAAAGATGAAAGGCTACAGTAGTATTTGTAAAATCGAGCACAAAGGTAATCGAGGTCACGTGATATTTTGTCAAAAAAATTGTATCCCATAGATTTCCCAACATACCAAAAATCAGACCTCCAGCTCTATTGGCTTGCCCAAAATTAGATATGTGCATAATTAATGAGGTAAAGGTTGTGGCATCATAAGGTCTCCCATCATACAAGATATGAAGGGTGTAGCCCTTGTGGTTACTGAGTTATGGATATATGTGTATATTTGGGGTCACAGGTCACGTGATATTTTGTCAAAAAATTGTATCCCATAGTTATCCCTACATAACAAAAATCAGAACTATAGCTCAATTATGAAGCCCAGAATTAGGTATGTGCATAATTAATACAGGAAGTGGCTGGTCATGTGACATTTTGTTGAAAAACTTTGCTCCCATAGTTATCTCTATGTACCAAAAACACATTGAAGTTGACAGCCAGTTAGAATGAAATCCGATCAAGCTGCAAAACTTAATTAGCCAAGGTATTGTGTATCAGCAATTTTTACAACATTAACAGCTGGGCTTGATGTGGTCTTCTTTATATCTTTAATCAGCAACACCTCTCAGTTACACATCAAACCAGGGCCACTCCACTGTCCGCCAGACAGAGACACATAAACAAATCACCACTCTTTGCAATGTCATGTATCTTTCTTTTTTATTCGTGATGAACAAATGAGCTTGAAAGTTCAGGAAGGTTTTGAAATTTTCACTTGTCCAGTCTCAGTGAATCTACATATTAAACAATTTTGGGAATTCCTGACAATTGGACACAATGATAAGTTTTCTGTTGTTAACAACAGTCTAATCATTGCAATCCTAGTTCTTACAAATGAATCGAATCGTGAAATACTGTGAGGAACATTCTCATCACAGTATACCTCAAAAACAGAACGAAAGAGAAAGTACTATAGCTGTTACAACTTTAAAAATACCTCAAAGCTAAAAATAGAAATAATAGTGAAAAATTTGTCTAAATGGTATAAATGAAATGAGCTACAAGTAATAGAACACATCATAATCATGTTTGCAAGTGTTTCAGTGAAAAGGATGCCTTGTAACAAACTGTCTTTTTTTACGTTTTATTAGAATCGCTATGTTGAAAAGGTTCTTGCAGTGCACCATTGAGTCCAATCAGGAACTCCACAAATACATTTACAAATGTATTTTGAACATGTAAGTTGATATGATGCTGGTCTAGCCAGTCAATTCCCAAAGCTACCTGAACTTTCACGCTCACTTGTTCATCACAAGTAAAAAATGCAAGATACATGACATTGCAAAGTGTGGTGATTTGTTTATGTTTCTCTGTTTGACATGCATGGAGTGGCCCTGGTGTGTTGTGTAACTGAGAGCATATAGCTGATTAAAGATGTAAACAAGACCAACTCAAGCCATGCTGTGTTAATGTCGTAAAAATCGCAGGTACACATCTATTAAAACAACACCTTAGTTAATGAAGTTCTGCAGCTTGATCAAATATCACTGTAATTGGCCCCCACCAGTTTATCACATGACACATGGACACACAGACGGAAGTTAATTGGCCAAATCTTGACAGAAGGAAGTAAAAGTTGACGCCAAATCTTGACAGAAGGAAGTAAAAGTTGACAGAAGGAAGTAAAAGTTGACGCCGCCATACTGGTTTTCAATTCTAACAGCTCCTCAGTATATAAAACCGAGGAGCTAAAATGTAGAATAATGTATGCTGGATTTGTGTCTACCTTTAGCTTTTACACTGTGCGTGGGAAACACTTGATAAGTGAATATGCACTTGGTCTTTGCAAGGGTTCATAATCCAAACAAATGCTTACGTTGGAAGTCACTACAGCATTGTTGCAGGATGCTGACATCAGCTTCAAAGACTCTGGTTTCTCTCTTCGTTTCATTATAGCATACAGGGGTTGGAGAGGAGATACTAGTTCCTCTTCACCAGCACTATCACCATCATCATCAAGATTCCAGGCATCTTGCTCAGTAAAAAGCTCTATCAGTGTAACACCAAGTGACCAGACATCGGATGCTGGTGTGGCAGCTTGTTTTTCAAGCAGGCACTCAGGTGCCATGTAGGCAGGTGTTCCTGGAACACCAAGTTGAGTTCCACCTTGAAGAGTCTGATGCATCTCTTTCAGCTTACTGATACCCATATCACACACTTTTGTGACCAAAGTATCCTTTGTTACCAATACATTAGCAGGTTTAATGTCTCTGTGTATGATTCATTACAATGCATATAAGAACAGCCTGGCAAAGTTGACTGGCAACATACGGTTTGTTATGTATTTTGAAGTCTGCTCCTGTAAAGAGAACTTCTTCAAGATTTGCTCCATTTATATATTCAGAAATTATATACAGTTGGTTCTTTTCAGTTCCAACAGCCATGAGTTGAACTATGTTGGGATGCCTTATTCTGCTATGGACTTCAATTTCCCTCTTCACCCGGTTCTGGAAAAGTTTAACATTTCTCACATTTATTTGTTTAACAGCTACATATGTTCCTGCCCAGCTACCTCTGTAGACTACACCAAATGTCCCCCTACCAATCTCATCTTTTTTACTGTATTTTACATCACTCATCTGTACAGAAGGAATACCCGGACTGCTGCTACAACACTGCTTTCTCTCACAGTGACTGGAAATATTGGTTTCAACATTTGGGACATGATCTGCTGCTTCGGTTAACTGCCTTCCCTTCTGTGTGTCTCTTGGTGAGGTTGTTGGCTGGTTGTTCACTACTCCTGAGTTTTTAATCACACCCGATGTACATGTACTGCTCTGGGTAGTGGCTTCACTTAAACCACTCTTGCACAACTCGTCATGACATGGCTCTTCACTCATTTGTTGGAGACATTCAGATAGATCAATATGTCTAACAGCCACAGACTCAGACTCTTCCACAAGTTCATCAAATGTTACAGAAACACTGTATATACCAGACTCAATAGCAGCACAACAGCATTGATCACAACCCTGCAGCAGGATATTGCCATCTTTTTTCCATGTGTAGACAGTGCCACTTTGTCCATGGCATGATGCCACTACACCAAGTATCAACTGATTACCATCATATCCATAGATTTCTCCTGGACCATGCAGAATGATTTTGGTATTTTCTTCACCATTTGCAGATGGAAAAGTGAACTTTACTTCATCATTGTCGTAGGTATAATCTAAATATTGTTTGCCCTGCTTTGAAATGGCCTGAATTTTAAACCCATGCTGTATGGGGTCAATGTCACGAAGGTTGCATTCACTAACATCAGGGTCGAACATTGACGTATATTGATGACATTCAGATCTGCTCATTGTAGAAAACTTTGTCACCACCTCTGAATAACTTGATTCCTTCTCCATGAAATATGAAATGTCAATCTTACTATACTGAAACTCTGGCAGTTGACCTTCTGTGTGCACCGCTAGAGTTTTCACCGCTGAGTTTTCATCATCTTGACTGACAGAATCTTGTCTTACTTCAATTTCATCAAGTTCATGTAGCATTGGATTGGTCTGTGTGTTAGGTGTACTACATGAGGTAGGGAGTGAGATATTGGTGTTGATGGTCCACCTTCTGGTATGGATGGCACATCAGACATCATAGCAGGTGTAGATGGTCCACCTTCTGGTATGGATGGCATATCAGACCTCATAGCAGGTGTAGATGGTCCACCTCCTGGTATGGATGGCATATCAGACCTCATAGCAGGTGTAGATGGTCCACCTTCTGGTATGGATGGCACATCAGACATCATAGCAGGTGTAGATGGTCCACCTTCTGGTATGGATGGCACATCTGACATCATAGCAGGTGTAGATGGTCCACCTTCTGGTATGGATGGCATATCAGACCTCATAGCAGGTGTAGATGGTCCACCTTCTGGTATGGATGGCATATCAGACCTCATAGCAGGTGTAGATGGTCCACCTCCTGGTATGGATGGCATATCAGACCTCATAGCAGGTGTAGATGGTCCACCTTCTGGTATGGATGGCATATCAGACCTCATAGCAGGTGTAGATGGTCCACCTTCTGGTATGGATGGCATATCGGACCCCATAGCAGGTGTACTAGCTGAGATATGGGGTGAAACATTTGGTGTAGATGGTCCAATATCTGATATGGATGGCATATCTGACAATGTACATGTAGAAGACGCTTCAGTAACTTTTTTGGTTTGCTCAACCCTTTCATCAGATTCAGTCATTGAGGTATCTTTCCTGTTGTCTAGCAGAGACAGATTAGGCTGTGTCAGTAAGTATAATTTAATCTTACTGGCATACAGTCCATGTGATTTCAAATATTCAGTAAAATCACACATTTCCCCATCAATGGTTTTGAAGTCATCAATTTCTTCCCGATTAAAGTTACCAACACTAGCAGTCACAGAGTCTGCCGACAGAAACTTTGCGATACCTTTGGCAAAGACCTTGAGACTTCTCTGTTTAATGCTGTCAACAGTTACCAGATCACTTGAAGGGAAGTCCAAAATTCTAGTCCCTCCACCATCTTGCAACCTTACTTGCTTGAAAGTTTGACCATTTTCAGAATGTAACCATCCAATGTTAACCTTGCAATGTTGTTTCTTTGCCACTGGGTGAGTGACCTGTTTGAAATAAAAAGGACATAATGTAAAAATCAGTCTATGACACTTTCAACGGCAAGATAGCAGGTTAATGAACATCTGTCATGAAAATTGAGAAATATATGAAAAATTGGAGTAGGTGCTTGGGGGTTTGTCACATAGAGTTTCAATAATATATGCCACTTAGATTGATTATTGCTGGACGACTGGTCACGTTATATTTCAGTCAGTTTTTCAATGTCTCCTATACCAGTTCATCTATCTAATATGTTGATTGGGATGATTAATTAGAAAACTGAAAGTTGGTATTGCTATTGACAGTTGGGAACAGATGTTACAAGAATGTTAGTACATTAATTTACACTATCCCACATAGGACCATGGAGACGTCTTTCTGTTGTTGTTGAAAACTCAGTTAAGTCCTTCTGCTGCTGATGTGCAGCGTCCTGGGAGCTGTTATCCAATTTGATGGCTGAATCTGACCATTATAAATGAATAATACAAATTAACTCCCTAAGTTCGGTTGTTATGAATAGTGACAATCAACCTATCAGATATAATCTTCTGAGCACGCTGCACATCACCAGAAGGACTTAACTGAGTTTTCAACAACAATACAAATACATCTCTATGGTACTGTGTGGGATAGTGTGATGATACACATCAGCCCAAGTCCTGTTATTAGATTTGGATGTTTTTCATTGATCAATGTTCAAACATTATGAATGCTAGCTAGATTTCATGTAGACAGTGGATTTGCTAAAAGTATTGGGCTTATAGATTTAAATATACAAATTTTCCTTGCCTTTTAGAAGTAAAGACTTTGGTTGGCTAGTATGAAAATCAGGACATACCCTTTGACCTTTGAACTTCCGAGCATTTCCTTTCTTCACATTTTTCAGCCGTATTTGCTCAATCAAATCAACGACCTTCTTTTTCTTTTCATCTGAGAGAGCACAACCAAAAAAGAACAGAATCATGGTCTGATATACAGTTAGTGGATGTTTCAACTAAAAATTACAAAAGGCATTACAATGACAGGATTTATAAGATATTAGCTGGAACTTTTGTCTGTGTTTCTTCTGTGTCTTTGTTCTGTAATGAATTTCAATGACTTGTTCAACTCCCTGTAACAATGACATTCAATATTCTGCATGTAACAACAATGTGCATCAAATAACCATTGTGCTTTTGTTTACCAATGAATTCAAGTTCTGATGATTGCAGGATGCATGAAACTTAAGTAATTTGAAGTAATTTTGTTTATATACAATATATATATATATATATATATATATATATATATATATATATATATCCCAGTAATTACATTGGCCAGACTTTGCAACTTTGATTAAGAATGCATCAAAAGCAACTTTAATAATGTTACAAGTTTCACTAAACAAACAATTAAGTTATACAAGTTTCATGTCTAGATTTAAAACTCATCAGAAACCCCCATCGAAACCTTCCAGGACAGACTTTTAGCATATCAAATGATCCTTTCTAATGGTCATGGAAGTCAAACGATCCATTGAGTGCTCTGTTCACCTTTCCCTTAGTTTGAGAAACTATGCTGAACAGCTACATATATACAGAACAACCTGAAACTATACAAATATCACAGGGATATTTACTTACCTTTAGCCACTTCAACTTTTAACCTTGCAATTTCTCCAGCTTTCAATCCCATAGCCTTCAAGCTTTCATCAGTCATCAGAGAAACAGTTTCTTATCCAGCACCTAATTATACAACAGTTTCAATTTTTAATGTATAGGGAAAACACATACAATAAGACAGCATTACATTCTACAGAACCTCACATGGTGAACAAAAAAGACAATGCTTTGAAACAGCAAAGTTATTTTAGAGGAATTCGAGGAATATTCACTGGAGGAAGAAAAATAAGCTTATTTAATCACAGATGATGTCATATTTACTGACCTGTTCCTGTAGAAAGACATGGAAAAGCTCTTCTCCTCTCCTAGTGTCAAACAGGGCTACCAAAAGCTGTGAATCATTGACAAGAAAAAAAACAAAATTATAGAGATCTATATTGGTTTCACTGAGAGCAATAGCCACTCAAATCTTTCCAATAGACAGCCTAGAGCTTCCACACAAAGCTTGACTGGTATCACTGATGCATATACCTATATATCATCAATAAAACTCAACATTGTACAGTGATGGAATATGGCAATGATGAATGGTGCATATTTACATGTACATATGGCTGGGCGTTAAACTAGGGTGTGCTTACAGCTGCAGTCACAAAATGATTATGTAATTTGCCATACAATACATTTAGGTTTATTTGATGAGGATTCAAACCCGTACACCATCACCCCTGGATGATGGTATCTTGACCCCTCTTCAATTAAAGCATGCACATTTGCCGAAGTGGCTGAAGCGGGTAGAAAAAGCAGTCTTGCCCTTGTCATGGGAGTTGCAGTGATGAAATCGTCCACCGCTGATGATGCAAAACAGCTGTAATTTGACGCTTCCCTAATGTCTCTCGCTGTTTCAGTAACTTTCACATGAGTGACTCGCTTATCGACGTTGAACTTAGTTGGTTTCAAACCACTCACTCTATCAAGCTCTGCATGCATGGCAACAGCTTTATTGGCTACAATATTGTTGTGTAGTTTGGGGCACAGTCGGTTGACAAGTACCACGTGTACATGTTGCATGGACTCGTGTTTGTTGCGTTCGGCTGTAGCGACTCTCAACACTCTCATCATCAAATCTCACGATGAAAAACACAGCCCTATGCATAAAACTCTGTATCGCTATCCCTGAGTCAAGATCACTGAATATCGAGCATACGTTGGTTTAACGTACCTGCTGTAATTCTACAGTTCGTATATTAGCCGCCATGTTGGACTAATAGAAGTTCTAGGTCAGCGACGTTGTGATGGGCAAGACTCAGCGGCCGCGGCCTTGATCTGCAATAACACGTAAACGTTACATGTAACACAAACCATCAGCTTTCACAAAGGCTATTTGAACTTGATATGATTAGACTTATGTTCGTTGAATTTTATTGGTCAACAACAACACGACTATAAACATAAACACCGATACAAACAACAATTAATTTATAAATTATGGGGGTATCACTGTCCTTTGTCAAAGGCTTTGATCAGTAAGTTGTTCAAACATGTTAAATCATAGACCCTCGAGAAACGTTATTCTCGAGGGTCTATGGTTAAATGTTACCTCGGTAAGGCTCGCGCCAGCTGCATTATTGCACACATCAGCTGACTTAAGATGATATTAACTTATAAATCGCAACGCTTACTAGCCATCGTGATCATGTGAATCATAACTATAAATCGTGAGCCAGTCCTACCGTTTTACGGTGATAATGTCATCATTGGCGACCATCTTGTCCGGTGTCATGTGGTGAAAGAAATTATGGGATGGCTAAATTTTGAAGTGGGAAATGAGTAGATTGGTCTAAATTTAGAAACACAATTTTGAAGTGAGAAGTGCTAGCGGAATTTTGAAGTGAGAAGTCCTCGCGAAATTTTGAAGTGAGAAGTCGTAGTGAAATTTTGAAGTGAGAAGTGCTGAAATTTTGAAGTGAGAAGTCGTAGTGAAATTTTGAAGTGAGAAGTGCTAGCGAAATTTTGAAGTGAGAAGTCCTCGCGAAATTTTGAAGTGAGAAGTCGTAGTGAAATTTTGAAGTGAGAAGTCGTAGCGAAATTTTGAAGTGAGAAGTCGTAGCGAAATTTTGAAGTGAGAAGTCGGAATTTTTTTGAAGTGAGAAGTCGTAGCAAAATTTTGAAGTGAGAAGTACGTGCCAAAGTCTGCATTTAGGAATGTGATTTGTAAGATGTTGGACTTTTACTGTATAGAAAGTAACAAAACCAAAACACATTTATGATGTTTTTGTAATGCTTTTAAAAGTAAAATATCTCGTTTTTAAATGGTTTTCAGACAGAAGGACAAGGTTACAGTATTACCCCGATATTTCTAATAATATAAGGATTAATTTAGGGCCTACAGCTCGAAGTATATCCGGTGTAAATGCCGGTCGACTTCCGTTAAGAACAGTGCTTGTTGATACAGCAGAAATCGTAGAAGTATTTACACAAATTGATGTGTTACAGCTTTCAATGAGTGTTCATACTATCAATCCATACATTCGCTCATAAATGGTGGAGTAATTTATTAGGCCTAATTGTGAGGGAATCATTGTCCTTTGATCAGTAAGTTGATCATCTTTGATCATCCAGTTGTTCAAACATATTAAACGTTGCCTCGGTAAATTTAAAGCTCGCACCAGCTGCATTGTTGCACACAGCAGCTGACTTACGATGAAATAACTTATAAATCGCGAAGCTTACACGAATTTTGGCCATCGTGATCAAGTGAATCTTAACTATAAATCGTGAGACAGTCCTACCGTGTTACGGTGATTATATAGCTGTGATATCGCAGCGGTACTTGTGGCGTATGTTGAACGCGATCGGGTCATTGGGGTCATCGCCACAGTCCACAGGGACCGTGGCGATATCACAGCTAGGTGATTATAATGTCCAGCGTTGGCGACCATCTTGTCTCTGTGTCATGTGGTGAAAGAAATTATAGGATGGCTAAATTTTGGAGTGGGAAATGCGTAGATAGGTCTAAATTTAGAAACACAATGTTGAAGTGAGAAGTCGGAAAAATTTTGAAGTGAGAAGTCATAGTGAAATTTTGAAGTGAGAAGTCGTAGCGAAATTTTGAAGTGAGAAGTCGTAGCGAAATTTTGAAGTGAGAAGTCGGAATTTTTTTGAAGTGAGAAGTGGTAGCGAAATTTTGAAGTGAGAAGTCGTAGCGAAATTTTGAAGTGAGAAGTCGGAAAATTTTTGAAGTGAGAAGTCGTAGTGAAATTTTGAAGTGAGAAGTCCTCGCGAAATTTTGAAGTGAGAAGTCGGAATTTTTTTGAAGTGAGAAGTCGTAGTGAAATTTTGAAGTGAGAAGTCCTCGCGAAATTTTGAAGTGAGAAGTCGGAATTTTTTTGAAGTGAGAAGTAGCGAAATTTTGAAGTGAGAAGTCGGAATTTTTTTGAAGTGAGAAGTCGTAGCGAAATTTTGAAGTGAGAAGTCGGACATTTTTTGAAGTGAGAAGTTGGACATTTTTAAGAGTGAGAAGTCCTCGCGAAACTTTGAAGTGAGAAAAAAATAATACTGTAGTTTAGGCGAGAAATACATGCCAAAGTCTAAATCTACAAAGTTGAAGTGAGAAATACGTACCAGAGCCTATAAATTCAGAAACTTAATTTTGTTGTTAGATGTATGAACGTTTCAGTGTCATTTATTACAAAATACCTAAACTAAAACTCATTTGTGATGTTTTTTATGCTTTTATGTTACCTTTTACAGGTAAAATATCTCGGTTGTAAATAGTCTTCAAACAGAAGGCCTAAGTTACAGCACTACAATTTCTAACAATATAAGAGCTCGTTCGAGTAAATGTAAATTGAGGAAATCTGCAGAAATCGAAGAAGTATTTACGCAATTGATGTATGAGAGATTTCTGTGAGTGACAATATTGCCTATCCACACACATTCGCTCATAAATAGTGGGGGAATGTATTAATTATGGAGGAATCACCGTCCTTGATCAGTTCGTTGATCATCTTATTTCATCGGTCGTGTGTTCAAACGTTTTCAATCGTACCTCGGTATTAGGTTCGCGGCAGCTGCATTATTGCACACATCAACTGACTTATGATAAAATAAATGGAAATCTTACCTGCTAAATCGCGAAACATACACGATCTCAGCCGTCTCGACCATGTGTCCTGACTGCCACCATCTTGTTACAGGAATTGTGGGTCGTCAACATTATGAAGTGAGAAGTTTGTCGAAGTGTCTAATTTAGAAGCAAAACTTTGAAGTGAGAAGTCCCCATTACACGAAATTTTGAAAGTGAGAAATGTGTAAGAGTTTCTAAATTTAGAAATGAAATTTGAAGTGAGAAGTCGCACGAAATTTTGAAGTGAGAAATGTGTAGGAGTTTCTAAATTTAGAAATGAAATTTTGAAGTGAGAAGTCGCGTTGAAATATTGAAGTAGGAAGTACGATGGCCCTCAGCGGCTTTCGTAGTGAACAGTCAGGGTTGTTTTTGTTGAAAAGAGATCTCGGATCAAGTCCAGACTAGAATTCATTTATCAACAATAACAATGGTCATTTATGTTCACACTGGTATGTTGCTAAATACAGCATTGGGTGTTCTATGTAGTGATAGAATAACAAACAAATGCTGATACACAGAGATGAACATTGAACAAATGCAAAAATTACAGCAAATGTCTTTTTAAGGTTGGGTTTACCTTGTAGCTTGTAAAGCAGTTGAAAGTTGTATGATAAAGAAGTGTTAATTTATGCAAATGTATGCCAATCACCCGATTTCTTGGCTTCCTTTGCCTCCCAATTTCAAAATTTCCAAAGAATTTAACTCCATTCCGGCTGGGTCAAATTTTCTGAAATTTCACATTATGTTTTTACATGCTATATAACACAACGACTATCAATTGGTTTTGTTGGCAACAAAGCTCTTACATTTTTAATAAGAGGCATTTTGAATAAGAGGCATTTTAATTTTGCTGATCATGATTTTAATCAATTATTAGTGTGTCAGTCTTTAAACCCTACAATTTTAAAATGAGGATGGATAATGCCAAATAAAATAGTTGTTTTTTTCTACATATACTCTCCTTTCAAGTGAAATATTACATTTCAGAAAATACTGTCTAGTTTTTGACTTAAATTAATTTTTATCATTAATACCAAAATTGAGGTTTTTACCCCAAATATACACCCACTTCATCCTTTGAGTAAACTACTGCTACCATACTAAACTTTAGAGTCTCTGCTTTTTGAAAATATATGGTATGAGGGGGTTTCCTTGTCATCTTTAATGAGAAATATTGCTTTGAAAAAAACTGTATTGGCAACATGCAGCTCCACCTTAATTCAAAACAAAACGACTTGCTACTCTGCCACTTCTTAAAGTAACATGGTCACGTTGGTTCTCTATGATTTCGTCAGTTCAGGTCTGTGTCACTATTATATTCAGAACCAACACCATCATCATCACTCTCAATGACTCCATTGACAGAGATTTCCAATTCAGAGTCACTGCTATCTGACTCTGACTCATCTGTGACATAAGTTGTTACATCTTTCCCTGACAGTTTTCTTAAATTGAATGAAGGTTGTGCATGTATATATGCAGTTATAATTTGAACTTTTTCAGCTTTCAATTTTTTTGTTTTGGTAATTTATGTTTATCAAGGTATTTTTTTAATTCTTTTACGTTTAAATTTTGAAGGTTCCCACTCAAGAGCAACTTTAACCAGTCATAGTCCTCGTATTTTTTAATCTTCTCTTCTTTTCTGCTCCTTTTTTCTATGTTTCATTCTCATCAATTTTACCCTTTCTAAATTTTTAAATGTTCTACATAACTTTTTACAGTGCTTACATCTACTATAAACTTTTTTGAAAATAAATTTATGGCCATCTCATCTTCAAGTTGCTTTTCAGCGAATAGTTTTAATGTTTAAAATAAAAATTATGTATTACTGTCAAAAATATATGGTGATAAATTTACAAAAGGGTTGATTTTCCAATAATCCTGTATGTGCATCCAGAAGATCATGTGGCACTGCATCAATGCTATGGTGTCGGATTGTTGAAATATTGTATACACAAGAAATTTGCTGTAGTCCAAGAAGTGATCTCAGTGTGTATGAGGCTAGGAGAAATGTGGATAGGCTTACACATTGTGTATTGGTGCTAATACTTTTGTGTCCCATTCATTCTGATATGTATAATCAAAGATTTCACAGTGGCGGCTGTCAGAAAAGGCAAAAAAAACAAATTAACATGTATTGTTTGTGTCATCTGAAAACATGTGCATCATGACTATTTTAAAAGTTTGTTAAAAAAATTTGAAATATGAATGCTCTGTCAATTTTGAAAAATACTGCTGACAAAATGTGAACTTTGACTTACACAGGGTAATCTGCATTTTAATATGAACATTGGATTGTGAATGGAATGAGCAGAATAACATGTGAATTCATGTTTTGGATAAGGTGTTTTGTTCAAGAAATGTTCTAAAATACTTCTCAGCAATTGTTGCTTTCAGTGGCAGCTACTTGGTCTTATGACAACCAAATTAGAAAAAAAGAGAAAATTAAAAATAAGTTGGCTTTCACCAATTTTAATTCCTAATGTTTAAAACTTTCACCGTGAGTCTGCAAATATTCAGCATCATCAAATGAAAATGTATGCTGAACGTGTGCATGTACATGTACATCTCACTTTCCAGAAATATCTGGATATCTGCAAATGATGTACCATTAAACTTCAAAATATATATCACTTTGCCAATTATCTGCTCCTCTTATTTTCTGTTCACTATTTCTAACTGACATCTTTGCTTGTCTTTGTGTGCATCATATTTATCAGTGAGACATAATGTAAAAAGTATTCATATTTAGTAATTAACTTTTCTTCAGAAACTTACAACCAGATATATTTATTGCTACCCTTTCCAAAGTGTGCCACTTGCAGTCCCTGCAAATCATTCTTTTTATAGTCACATAACCCTGAAATGATTTGTTATATCATCGATTATATGTCCACTACAGTTCCTGCAACTTGTTAGACTGGATATGTCTATAATGTATAAGCATGCATGTATATATTAGGGGGGGGGGGCCATGGGAAAAAAACAGGAAAGATGAGGGGGGCCATAGATTTTTTCTATAATTTACTAGGGGGGCCGTGGAAAAAAATCACCCAGAAAATAGAAAATCCTCACCCTCCCCTGGAAGTAAATTCTGAATCGTCCCTTAGTACCGGCTTTCAGTCTGTAGCTTACAGGTGCAACTCTAACTGGCCGTAAAATAAGATAAAAGATAAAAGTATTGCTTTCTCATTTTTTCATAATTCCCATCTGGACTCATCTGGATGAGAAAGCTTCAATAATGGCACGAGTATGTTGAGATGATTTTGATTCTAATAATACAATCAAAAAAAATCAAATGCAGTGTGGTCTATATTTGGCAAATAAATACGACAATGTAATCGCTTTGTCAAGGTCAAACATATTTAAGGCTGCGTTCAAAAAAAAAATGGTGAGGGGGGGCTGGAGGAATCGCGATTGAAATCTTATTTGTTTTCAGATCCCCCCTCACTACCCTCAAAAATTTTCAAGTCCCCCCCCCCAAATTACCATATAGCCGCATATTTATTAGGAATGCACACAGAGTAAAAAAAAAACATGTAATGTGTCGTTCTGCACGCAATTTAACACTACCTCTTATCAGCAGGTTGTGGAGCCATATACCTAGGGCAAGTTCTAAAATTGATTCATTTTTAAATGCATCAGTGAACTTTTTTGATTTCTCAGTCTAAGCCGACTTGAGTTTATCCAACTCTGGCCAGTTCAATGGCACCAGCTGAAAAGCACACAAAATGACAATCATGAGAGAGTATGAAAATTGTGTATTCCTAGCTACGTTTAACCAAATTGTGAAAAAATGAGCACAGTGACCTACCGAAATTTTTTTTTCAAAAGTACAAGACATGTACAACTTAGATGCCACTTATAAAATGTTTTACAAAATTGACAATACTGGAAGGTTAAAATATTCCATGAAATTAATGTTTTAATCTCAGAAATTTTGGGTCTAATAATGGCAAATTTATAACAAATAAAAGTTTCCATTTAGTCACACATTTTTCCATTTAAATTAGAGTCTTTACTGTTCAGAGTTTAACTTTGTGTTATTGGTACAATGAGATGTGAAAATTTAATTTACTGCATGAACTTGAAATGAATGGTTTTATATATTGATTTTAAGTGATTTAGAAAAACTGACTTTTCATCGTACACTTGCATAAGATCAAGTATGGTGACCCCATCTTTTTTCTCTAATATTTGATTGTTCTCATATGCTAGAATTCAAAAATCCATGGTAACTGTTAGTCCCCTAGTCTTCTATGTGTTGCGATTTTTTTAAGACAGCGCGGCGATTGTCGTTTTCGTCCACGGTATCGATACCTTTACTGATCTCTGTGTGGCAGGCTGGGTGTAACCTAGCCGTGCGTACGTACAGGTCTTGTGTGTTTCCGGTGTTATACGGCCTCCACCATTTAACATAGCAGGCCCACGGAACGTTTCGTAGATCGTCGTCGGATGGGAAGTGACTGACACTGTGAGGCCGAAGACCGAACCTCGGTCTTAGTCACTTCCCATCCGACGACGATCTACGAAACGTGCCGTGGGCCTGTACCATATAACGCCGAGAACACACGGTACACAGACCTGTACGCTCGGCTAGGTGTAATAGCTAATACTACAGGCCACCAAAGGCTACCCAACACAGCCCAGTTCCGCCGCCGAAAATAATCGATTTTTAATCCAAAATTGTGGTCGATCTCAGTTTTCGAGCACGCCCAACTATTCTAGATACGTGATGTGCTGAGCTGCGCTTTAAATCTTACGCAAAGCCGGCTTTTCTATCTCTATGCGAGGGAACAGACCGTATCATCTGCGCCATTGTGAATGTGCAATGATTTCTGGGTAGGGTTCAAATGCAGGTCAAATAATGAGTTCAGATAATAAAGGAGGTCAGATAATTGAAAGCCAAGAGAATGTCAAGACAATGTCGTAATCATGACCAAATAATCGCATAAGAAAGACCAAATAATGACATAAAAATGACCAAATCACCAAATAATGGAATAATAATGATAAGATAAGTTCTAAATCAAGACAACAATGCCGAATAATGGCAAAAGAACCGAATTAACATAATAATGTCAAGACAATATCAAGAGAATGTCAAGACAATGTCGTAATCATCACCAAATAATCAGATAAGAAAGACCAAATAATGACATAAAAATGACCAAATCACCAAATAATGGAATAATAATGATAAGATAAGTTCTAAATCAAGACAACAATGCCGAATAATGGCAAAAGAACCGAATTAACATAATAATGTCAAGACAATATCAAGAGAATGTCAAGACAATGTCGTAATCATGACCAAATAATCACATAAGAAAGACCAAATAATGACATAAAAATGACCAAATCACCAAATAATGGAATAATAATGATAAGATAAGTTCTAAATCAAGACAACAATGCCGAATAATGGCAAAAGAACCGAATTAACATAATAATGTCAAGACAATATCAAGAGAATGTCAAGACAATGTCGTAATCATGACCAAATAATCAGATAAGAAAGACCAAATAATGACATAAAAAATGACCAAATCACCAAATAATGGAATAATAATGATAAGATAAGTTCTAAATCAAGACAACAATGCCGAATAATGGCAAAAGAACCGAATTAACATAATAATGTCAAGACAATATCAAGAGAATGTCAAGACAATGTCGTAATCATCACCAAATATCGCATAAGAAAGACCAAATAATGACATAAAATGACCAAATAATGACATAAAAATGACCAAATCACCAAATAATGGAATAATAATGATAAGATAAGTTCTAAATCAAGACAACAATGCCGAATAATGGCAAAAGAACCGAATTAACATAATAATGTCAAGACAATATCAAGATAATATCAAGACAATGTCGTAATCATGACCAAATAATCGCATAATAAAGACCAAATAATGACATAAAAATGACCAAATCACCAAATAATGGCATAATAATGATGAAATAAGTTCCAAATCAAGACATCAATGCTGAATAATGTCAAAACAACCGAATTACCAAATAAGTTCATAATCATGTCAAAATAATATCCATATAATGATCAAATAATTGCAAAAATAATGGCCAAATACTGATATAATTATCATTAAATCACCAAACAATGGAATAATAATAATGAGATAAGTTTAAATAAAGTTTTCAAGATAATTTTGGCGGTGTTCTCACCCCATACCCGCAACAGTATCAAACGTGTCACCTGAGATCCTCTCTTGTCCAATACGTTGTCATCTCAGGAACACCTGTAGGATCCGATCGGCAAGCTAGTAAGATCGGTGTTCCAGTTTCCACATCGAAAACGTCATCGTCGGGATCATCACCGATCGTACATCGTAAATATCCTGACTGTGGCGTTACAAAGACATCAAGACGAGCTGTGCGGGATTCCAGGGGAGGAGCTGTCATCACCACACACTGGTAGATGCCAGAGTCAATGTCAGCAGTGGCTGCAGACGTAGTAATTCTCAGGTCTAATATTGCATACGATCCACGGACAAAGATGTCTACTGCGTACGACTGGTGTCAACGTAGTTCGAGTACACGGCACCATCGTTGCTGATTGGTACACCGTTCTTGTACCAAGCAACACTCTGACCTGTCTGCAAGTTTTGAACGCCACAACTGAGAGTAACACTTAAATGGTGAGTGGTATCATAAGCCAAGACCTGAGTGAAATCAGTTGGCTCCGTCGCAAAGGAAGGGTTGGCTTGAACACACAAGAGCACAGGATACCCAAAATGAAAAGTCGTAGATTCGCAGTAACTTTAATGTCCATCTTAAGAACAACTTATCACTGAAAAGGGGAAATGATTATTTTTACTGTTAGGAAATGATCCAGGTGCTTGACTTACGAATTTAGTCACTGGTAGAAACACTCGATGCACTGAAAGGTGAAAAACAAACAAACAAATAAATATTGAAACTGCGAATACATTGATTAATAAAATGCATAAATCTTTTTTTCTTTTTTCTTTGATTTTGCTTTACTGTAGCTATGATTGGTAGCTAGCTTTCATTCGAGACAAAATCATTTATGTATGGATGGACAATCGGTCTTTTCTGCCACAATAAAAATGATTTGTAATATTAATGCAACTTTTCCGCGCACCCTCTTGTTTGTGATAGTACATCTGAACCCGTGGGTACTAAATATCAACGTACAGTTTTGCTGGTAAACACAATGACATATCTTTAATTCACTGAAGTTAACCACATTTAGAGAAGCCAGCAAGTTGTCTCATGACGTCACAACAAGGAGAAAAAAGTTTTCGGTCGAGAAATTCCCAGTAACATACCTGACATTAAGAAGTTCATACTCGATTGCAGGTTATTTAAGTCGGAGAGTCTCACAGACCTGAACTTTCTGATGAGTGACAGTGACTCAGGCTCGAGATGGATAACAGTACAGCAGATGAGTAAAAGACCTGTAATAAAAATGAATGAGTGTGAATTTAAAGCATACAGATTAAGTTACAAATTAATCATATATATATATATATATATATATATATATATATATATATATATATATATATATATATATATATATATATATATATATAATGACGAGGTAGTTTGTTAGAAATGTTTCAACTAGCATGGAAAAAAACAGGATTAAGATGCAACTTGCAATGATTTGTATGTATGTCATGAAGAAGACGCGGGGTTAAACAAGTAAAGTAGCTGCAGTCTAAGTCCACCCTTGCAGTTCGGGACTCAATGAGCAACTCTATAGTGATATGATTTGCGATGAAACGTTTGAGTTGTTTGTCAACAGGTATTAACGAATACAATTATCAGTAATTTTACAATGGCAATGGGCAAAGCAGGCAAATAAACAAAACATACTCACCTAATGAAAGATATGTCACTAGATTTACCTTCATCTACAATTGGTTGCCAGAAATGCACAATCATGACCCACTATTTCTCCGTGACGTCTTCATTCAGGTTTATTTTGTCATTTACCTCTGCTGTCCTTATATCTTGTGGAGCCAGTGGCTAAACACGGGCGTATACTATGCACGAACAATATTGCGAACAATATCAGAGATCAGAGAAAGTCATCATTGGTGGATGGGACAGTGATTTTCTTTTCAGGGTTCATGACCCGACCTTTGATGCCCGTGTTTACCTGTGCAATCACTGAAGATTGCCTGCTATAAAATTTTCACCAAAATTATTACGGATCATGTTCCGAACATGGTGTAATCTGAAAGGGGTTGGACTTTATTGATAGCATAATTTAAAGTTATGTAAAGCAATGTGTAAAAAACAATAAACGAATATGGAGAAGTTGCGAACATACTTTACCCGCTGGCTTTTACTGTGGCTGTGTGTTAGCAAGCCCACAAGGTGCCGGCCGCAACAACAGTTGTCTCGGTTTCAGACCTTGAAGGAAAGTAAAAGTGCGCCGCTTGCGGTAGGGACGTTATGCCTCTCATAGAATGCAAAGTATCCAGGTCTGTTGAACATGAAACGATGAAATTTATCATTTGAAGTGATAGGCCACTGCTATTGCTACTGTAAGTCATCGCCACAGTAAAGTGGAAACATATTGCCATCTTTCTTTCTACCTTTTTTCTACTTAATCGAGTTGTTCGCAGCTTTAGGAGTTGTGAAAGAAGCTGTGTTTTCTGGGAGATGACAAGTCACATCTTTCTGTGAGCAACATAATCTGTTTTGCCTTGCTGTTTTAATCATATAGAACTTTTAGTTCTGCTAAAGACATTGACTGATTTCATTGGCCATCACATGCACACTTTTGATAGCATTGATCACAGCACCAATATTTCGTGCGAAGGGGGAGACTTTGTCCCATATTATAACGGTTTACTCCGAGCATGCAGTGAGCAAAACTAACATAGCAAGATTTGCAAATGAATGAGCAATGATATTGTCTAAACTGTTCAACAGTTTAAACTGCCTTGGCGACTGAACTTCTTGACTGTCTGCCTTCATAACTACGTTTGCCTGTCATAACTTATGACCAGGAAATTTCCCTGAACTATGGCTATAGTATTCACACCATACAATTTCTTCAAGTTGTTTTTTCCCGTTTGTCGAAAGTTTGGTAATAGCATAGCTGTCAAGTAAAGAAACACAAAGTTATGATCGTCGGATCTCGTCAGAAAACTGGTTAAAAATCTTGAGATCTTCGACGAAGAGCTCGCCATTGCCGTAAAATACCTATGTTACTTTTGCGAGGGATTCAGAGGAGAATTTAGACAACTTTATTGGCGTCTAGTAACCATTTGAGCGAGAAAGTCTGTTGGCTTGGCATTTCATGTAAATTTATTATGATTCATTATAGGGAGATTATGTCAAATTGTTTACTGGTAATTCGGTCTTCATGCCTTAGGATTGGTTATCTATGCGTCGAGCCTATCCACACGTCTCGATCACTTAACATCTAGGAGTTCATTTTTTTCAAATGGTCGACGAAAGAAAACGTCCCCCCACTCTCTAGTGACTCAGAGATGTGTCAAACACGGCTTTCCCTCGAAATTTACGGTTTTCATCATAACACTTTCAGCAGAAAAGGGACAATTCATGATGACAGCTGAGAAGAAGTAAACTAGGCTTGTTATCCTCTTCAAAGGCCGCTGCTGCTGACCCTCGAGGGTCTATGAGATAACTAGTCGGACACATGGATTGGACGGATTAAAAATGGGAAAAATTTTTTCATTCCTATAAAACGTCAAGTTGAAGAATAACGAAAAGAAGGACAACAAATGAATAATAAGTAATTTTATTATCGGTCACGTAATTCTATTTTCTTATTACTCTCTCGTTTCATTAACATTTAAGCTTATACATCAATATTCATCTCAATATGTATTGCAGCCGCCCGGGCCGCGCCCATGGTGTGGCCCGGTCTTAACCTCCACTGTGCGCACTCGCTCTTGGCGCTTATACGCTTAAAACACAGCTGGAGAGTGCGACCAGGCTCATGGCAGAGCACCATAGACCCTAAAGAAACAGTCTATGGTTACACGTAATTACACAAACACCGAACGGCGAACGTATAGTTGTGCGTTCCCGTTGATTTTTCTGCATGTGTTTCTCAGAATCATGCCAAATTTGTGTAATTTTTGAGAAAAATTATTTTTTACTTGACAACTATTCTTACACCTCGTTCTGTCCTGGAATTAAATCGACCGATATTTTCTTTTCAATTATAGAGAATCTTGTCGAAATGGAATCAGACTTCAACATTTGCTCTCATTTCATCATTTGGAGATAAGTTAACAATGGACAGCTTTGAGTTGTTTTATGTCGAAAGAGTCGAGCCTCTTTTTTCGAACTAACATTCAGGGGATTGAAATCTCATTCCTGTTTGAGTTAGCCTTGATATTTTTAAACGTTTATGGAGAGACTTTCGTTTTCTTTTAAGGTAGAATGGGCCTCTGGTACAGATATACGGACTCTCAACTTTTTACAATTCTTTTCTGTTCTAAAATTTGTTGAGTGCTTATTCAATGTTCTTGGAATAAAAAAAAATTCAACCTCTTAGTTTTCGGAAAATCGAAAATTCTATTCCCTCTTTGAGTTCAAACAGGGATGGCAGCCATTCTGAATATCAAATATCAGCATACGTCAGGTAAAATGTTTGTGTACTTCCAAACTTTGTACGGTGATCACTGATTTTCAGTCTTGATTTGATCAGAGGAGAGTTGAAAGTTTCATTACAGTGGAAAGTTTGAGCAAAAGTTGAAGATGCATACTACCTTGAATATAAATACTAATTAATTGAACCGAAGATTTAATGTCTCTTTTCATTATTAAAATTGATGTTACATTCATCAATTGTCATTTTGCCTTCTTTAACTGTTTACTTTATTGTTATCGTTTACATCAGCTGCAACTGAGCGAAGTCCGTTGTTCATTGAACATATGATAGAAAATTAGACGCAGAGGTACCACCCCTTTCTTCATCCTCATGAGTTGACGAAAACGTGATTAGCTTTACCTTCATCCATAATCAGTAGCAGAAATGCATCAAAGTGACCCAGTCTTTCTGAGTTACGTCCCTTCCAATTTTTTTGCCGTTTTACTTCCGCTATCTTTTACAGTTTTATGGAGCCAAGGGCTAAACAAGGGCGAATGCTATGTTTGACTTTGTTTCGCACACAATGGCAGAAATCAGTGCATCATGACAGGCACAAAGACAGTCTGTAAGCCGGTCATTGTCGCTGAGTTGTTTGGTCGACCGGGGGGGGGGGGGGTGTGCAGTCAACAGCTGTTTACCGTTTCAAGACTTTGTAAAAGTAGAATGCGCTTGACGACAGCCCTCTGGCGGCACTTTAAGGAAAGGCTGGGTAATTCTTGTTTCGCAAAATTTGAAAACATCCCTAATCTCGGATTTAGAAAAAAAGCCTTTGTTGTGAGAAATATTGCAGAAAAATACACCAAAAAACAACCCCAATTTTTAAAATGTTGGAATGGGTGAGATAATTGCAAATACAGTTATAAACCACGTAGATGCTGGTAGAACAACGAGATTGTTTTGACATACCATGGTAAGGCCAAAGTAATTAAATTCTTTGTTTTGCGTCCCCACCGCGTAGGTTTTTATGGTTTTCATGAAAAACACACATAATGTATTTGAATAGGAAATTTTAGGACATAACCGCTTAGCTTTCTGAACTAAAAATTGTGTTACAATTTTTTATTTGCTGCAATCAAATTACTTTGTGTTAATTTTCTTGTGTGTGTTTTTTCAGCCGCTTAGACGCGTACCTTTTCCCATTTAGAGTCGATGCAAAACAAAGAATTTAATTACTTTGGCCTAATCTATTGTTGTTGTCTGTACTAGCTTACCTTCATTACAGTGTAAGTCTACAGCAACTTTCTGAACAGACACAATGGCATCCTTATTAAAAACCTCACTTTCAATTTATCACTGACATGGTTGTACATCTAAGAGAATTAATCCCTTTTCAATGACCTGGATGATGAAGAAAACCTCACTTTTTGTAATTTTGTGAACACGCATGGGTACTCATTTTCCTTCAGGGCTACCACTAGGGAGAAGGGGTAGGGCAGATGCTCGGACTCCAAAAACCATTTGCCTCGGATTATTTTCAGCTCTTGGATTTTTTTCGGCTCAGTTTTGTGAAAATCGGAAATTTTATTTCCAACTATATATGACACAGGGATGGCGGCCATTCTGAATGTCAAATATGGGTAAATGTCGGGTAATTTTTTCTTGGGTATCATAATTTGGATTGTGACCTCAACTTTTGTTCTTGACTTTGAAATAAAATAGTTGCAAGTTTACTCGAGGAAAATTTGAGCAAAAGTTTAAGTCTTTAAATTTGAAGCGTGAACTACATTAACATTACTGCGTCTATTGGCTATTTTTGTTCGATGATATCTGGTATGAATTAAGCAGGTCAGATGAAAATCACAAATTATGATATGATACAATCAATGCACAACACAATCAGCAAATAACATTATCATGACATAAATTCGAATTAATAAAAATACTTAATAATGCGGTAAAAATTGGTAAATAATGAAATATTGACTAAATAATGATACAGCGACAGAATAATTAAAATAATGAGATAATTTCCAATGAAATACACGGTATCAATAAAGTAATCGATCATAAATGATAAGATAAATGCAAACAAATAAGCAAATACAACGGAATAATGATGTAGGAACGACAAGTAATGAGATAATTTCGACTGAATATTCAGATAATAACTGTATAATGAGATAATTAGAACCAAATATAAACAATTGAATCACCTAAGAATGACATAGTAGCGATCAAAAATGAAAATATGTACCAAAACATCTCCAAGTAACGACATAATAACTAGTAGATAAAGTACTTCTGTACTCATAACCAATAAGTAACGAAACATTACTGATTTATGACATAAGGATAATCAAATATCCAAACATTGGCAAAAAATGAGAGAATATCTAAGAAATGAATATATCAATAACAAGGCAGTATTGCTGAAGGCAATGAGTACTTGGGCCGTGATAGAGTAATTTTGAGGACAATATATACTACTATTCAAATATGGTCTTGAATTTCCTCCTGTCAATTAGGCATTTGATTAACTGGTTATTAAACGAAGCAATGGCATGACAACGGCAAAATATGTCTAGCAACTTTTGTGGAGTTTGAGGCAGGGGTTCTTTATTTATATTGGAAATTGCTTAAACTCCTTAAATATTCAAATTACAGCAGATTTCTTTTGTTCTCGATAGTAGATGTCTAATATTTAGATGGGCATATTTAGATTTCTACCCTATAGTTATCCCTATATACCAAAAATCGGACATCCAGCTCTATTGGCTTGCTCAGAATTAGATATGCACATAATTAATGAGGTACAATATGTGGTGTCATAAGGTGTCCCATCATACCAAATATGAAGGGTGTAGCACTTGTGGTTACTGAGTTGTGGACAAATATATATATTTGAGGTCAAAGGTCATTGAGGTCACGTGACCTTTTGTCATAATAATTGTATTGCTAAGTTATTCCTATGTACCAAAAATCAGACCTCTAGCTCTATTGGCTCGCTCAAAATTAGATATGCACATAATTAATGAGGTACAATATGTGGTGTCATAAGGTGTCTTATCATACCAAATATGAAGGATGTAGCACTTGTGGTTACTGAGTTGTGGACAAATATGTATATTTGAGGTCAAAGGTCATTGAGGTCAGGTGACGTTTTGTCAAACAAATTATATTGTTAACTTATCCCTATATACAAAAATCAGACCTCTAGCTCTATTGGCTCGCTCAAAATTAGATATGCGCATAATTAATGGTACAATATGTGGCGTCATAAGGTGTCCCATCATACCAAATATGAAAGGTTTAGCACTTGTGCTTACTGAGTTATGGACAATAATGTATATTTGAGGTCAAAGGTCACCAAGGTCGCATGATATTGTCAAAATGTCTGAGATATCTGCGTGAACCGATGGACTCACTGATGGACTCACTGACAGATATGACCCAATCTATAAGCCCCCTGGACTTTATCCGTGGGGACAAAAAACTGTGTCACTGCATCCTTTAGGCAATATGAATACGATGAGAAACTAAATTTTTATTTTTCTTGGCCTTATACATGGGAGTCTATACAGAACTGCCTTATACATGGGAGTCTATGGAGGTGTAAACTAAAAAGTCCTCTAACACGGCCAAATTCGATCGCATTGTGAAACAAATCGACGTGCATCTGTATGGGGTTAGGTACTATTCTTGTGCAAAGTTTGAAAGAAATTGACCGGGGCATGTCTGAGATATCTGCGTGAACGGACGGACGGACGGACGGACTGACATGACCAAACCTATAACTCCCCCAGGACTTCGTCCGTGGGCACTAAAAACAACGCAACAGTTATTACAGCTACACCGGCGGTAGGTTCATATCCAGAGCACCGTACGGTCTGCCGCCGTCGCTTGAAAACAATCTCATAAACCTGGCCATATGGGCAACTGTGTATGGGCAGCTGCTAGCTGGATGCTTGACTTCCCGGAGAAGGAAGGCGAGCTGTCACGTTCAAGCTCAGGATTCGATCAAATTTCAGTTAATTTACCTTACCTGGATGAAATTTTGTCTATAGGCTGAAATTTCGCCGAAGTTTGACAAAATTGCATCGATTTTTCAGGTACATATCCGACATTTTTGAGTTTTGAGTGCAGACAGAAATAAGTTTTGAGGCAACATGGCTGCGACCCCATGTTGACCCCTAGCCCCGCGCGCGTACGATGCTATGTGCTACAGCTAACACACAGCATCGTACGCAGGGCTAGCGAGAGAGTTGCCGACATCGACGGTTATTTACGAGAAGTGAATAAAAGACTGTCATTTTTGGAAGCGATCGAGTAGCTGAGGTAGGCTGGGATACGACTTGGGCCCAAGAACGCTGAATTTCGGCAGTAATTTGGCTTTTTTAAGTTTTTACGTCAAGTCCCAAAATGAATTTGAAGTCACCGACCCTACGTACGGGTCTTTTGCAGGGCTGCGGTGAGCGGGGCGATTAGCTGTAGCGGAACACACAGCATCGTACGCAGGGCTAGTTGACCCCAAGTGAAAATGTGTTCGCGATCAAATCTTCCTATATTTTTTCAGAATTTTCGACAAAATCATTGCTTCTTAAATCTTTGTAAAATGTAAAATACTAAAATAAAAATGCGATGTGCCATGTCTCCAGATTTCTAAAATATCGTTCGTTGACCGTTCGACGGAATACTCATTTCGCAAACTTGTGACGCAGTTGAAATTCAATACTCTAGACATCCTCCAAATTATCCAACCATTCGCGTTAGAGTTCAGCTCGCTTAGAGTATCATAACATTCTTCGGCCTTCGTTTAGATCGACCCTAATCTCTCCCATTTAGGAAATAAATACACAAGCTACCTTGACAAAACTTCGTGCACCATCCAGGACCAAACGCACTACAAATCTGTCTTGACGTCATCATCTCCTTACATGGTAATCGGCATACCGTATTTTTTAGCAAAGGAGACACAGAATACGTCGGAGTATTCAGTTTCAAAACGTATTACATTGTGTGATGTTGTCAAAAAAGGTAATGTTACTGCAGTGGTATAAATTACAAAACACAAAAGTTCAAATCAGTTTATTTTGGACTGGCTTTACTCAACATTTCATATTGTTTCTTATGCCAGATTTGACCACGTGCTTACTGGCGACCCCTTTACATGCAAATTTTGTGTCAAATGGTGTGTTCTCCTGGAAAAACAAACGTACGATTTCTATATGAAGGAGGCGAAATTTGCCCTCAAAACTCGAAACCACCCCTTTTATGGGGTGTACCTAGCTATTTTGAACGAGCTTCTCGAATCTGCAGCTCTATTTCGAAATGATGGTCTGGTTTCCTCAGCTCAAGGATAAGTGTTCTCCATCGCTGTGGGCATTACTATTCTCAACTGGGGGTACAGTTTCCAGTCGTAATGGTTTTCATTGTGTCCGGGATATAAAACCTTTCCTTTTCAAAATTTTACTTTGATTAACACTAGTCCACATCTTGTCAGCGATAAACATGTTTCAAGTTTAAATATTAATTCTGGTCTCGAGCCCTCTTGTTCGACCAAACTGAAATTACCCCTCCCACTTTGGCTCTCCAGTGGGTGTAGCAAGGGTCGTGCCATCGACTAGCAAACGGAGGGTGCATTAATTGTTGCATTTCGATGCACATTTTGATTATATTCAGAAGATTTTGTGGCAAAAACTCAGATAGAGAAGCATTAATATTCACATCTCACTTATTCAAGACTGGCTGAGAGCAGCACTTCCATTCAGTTAACATCATTACGCCATTTATTATGCCAAGAAAGATGAAGCCAAGACATTTTGCCCTCCCTGGTCTCAGCCAGAAATGGTCATACCTTACAGTTTTTCCCACGGAATGAAAACAAATGTACTTGGGCTGAGGCCCAAGTACAATAATGACATAAATTCCAAATATAGAGACCAAGATAATTTCGACACTGTTCTCATCGTAATAGTAATAGTGATTGATATGTTGTATTTGCGCTGTAGCCAGGCTTGAATCCCGTACAGATAAATATAGTCTGGCAGAGACCCTGCGATTCGCGTTCTTCCCTGTTGGAACACGCGCGCGCCTACGGTGGCCCAAAACTACCTGTTCTCCGCATTCAAAGTCTGCGTCGCATTCAATTGTTTTTCTCTCACATATGTCTCCGCATTCAAAGTCTGCGTCGCATTCAATTGTTTTTCTCTCACATGTCTCCGCATTCAAAGTCTGCGTCGCAATCAAATGTTTTTCTCTCACATAAGCTTATGTCTCCGCATTCAAAGTCTGCGTCGCAATCAAATGTTTTTCTCTCACATATGTCTCCGCATTCAAAGTCTGCGTCGCAATCAAATGTTTTTCTCTCACATATGTCTCCGCATTCAAAGTCTGCGTCGCAATCAAATGTTTTTCTCTCACATGTCTCCGCATTCAAAGTCTGCGTCGCATTCAATTGTTTTTCTCTCACATATGTCTCCGCATTCAAAGTCTGCGTCGCATTCAATTGTTTCTCTCTCACATATGTGTCCGCATTCAAAGTCTGCGTCGCAGTTAATTGTTCCTCTCCTAGATGGGCCACAGGCGGCCCAAACACTATTAATAAGCTTATTATTGAGTTTTTTCTCAGTTTTCTCTATCAGTTCTTCTCCCTTTCTTCACGCTCTGACTGATCGTAGGAAATAAAAAGAAATTACTTTATAGCCTAACCTAGCCTCTTGACTCTTTATTTATTTTACACCCCATTACAAGGACGTTTATCTCTCATATACACACATCTTGTAATTAATTAGTCAACATGACTAATTATGCTAATCCGTGGACTTATCAGGGATTTTATAGGTTAGTCAACATCGCGAAAGCTGGGAAAGGTTACTAAAACTCCTTTTTCATTTACATCTCTATCTTTCCAATGTTGACCAACCCTTGATAAGTCCACGGATTAGCATAATTAGTTGTGTTGACTAATTAATTACAAGATGTGTTTATGAGAGATAAACATCCTTGTAATGGGGTGTAAAATAAATAAGAGTCAAGAGGCTAGGTTAGGCTATATAGTCATTTATTTTATTTACTACGATCAGTCAGAGCATGAAGAAAAGGAGAGGGACTGATAGTGACAGAGAAAACTGAGAAAAACTCAAAGATAAGCTTTATTAATAGTGATTGGGCCGCCTGTGGATGGTCGTCGCAGTCAATGATTTTGTCACCAACACATGAAGGCGTTGGCAAGTTTTGGTGAGCGTGACCCTCGCTCCATGACCCATGATTGCATCCGGGAAAAGTATCACTCCTTTAGTGTTCGTGATCGCGAAAAGCTCATTTTTGAAGGTAAGTGACAAAGTAATTTATTGTATTGTAAGCTTATGGGGTTAATGATCTAGCCAAGGGGGTACGCTCACAGGCGCTCCTTAGTTGGGTAGTCTGCTAAGTGGATCGATTTTCGGGGATCGATCTATTGATCCCGTAGTCGATATGCCCGCCACTGCAACCTATTTAGGTTGCAGTGGCGGGCAAATCGACTGCGGGATCAGTAGATCGATCCGAAAATCGATCTACTTAGCAGACAACCAACTAAGGAGCGCCTGTGGGTACGCTGCTCACCAGTATGGGCGCATCATAATGGGTCCCACATGAGCGTCCGAATGTAAAACGGCAGCCCGTCCCACAACTGCCAATACATCCAGGGCTAGACGGTGGCTAGATCATTAACCCCATAAGCTTACAATACAATGAATAACTTTGTCACTTACCTTTGAAATCAATGAGCTTTTCGCGATCACGAACACTGAAAGAGTGATACTTTTTCCGGATGCAATCATGGGTCATGGAGCGAGGGTCACGCTCACGAAAACTTGCCAGCGCCCTCATGTGTTGGTGACAAAATCACTGACTGCGACGCCCATCTAGGAGAGAAACAATTGAATGCGACGCAGACTTTGAATGCGGAGACATATGTGAGAGAAAAACATTTGATTGCGACGCAGACTTTGAATGCGGACACATATGTGAGAGAAAAACATTTGATTGCGACGCAGACTTTGAATGCGGAGACATATGTGAGAGAAAAACATTTGATTGCGACGCAGACTTTGAATGCGGAGACATATGTGAGAGAAAAACATTTGATTGCGACGCAGACTTTGAATACGGAGACATATGTGAGAGAAAAACATTTGATTGCGACGCAGACTTTGAATGCGGAGACATATGTGAGAGAAAAACATTTGATTGCGACGCAGACTTTGAATGCGGAGACATATGTGAGAGAAAAACATTTGATTGCGACGCAGACTTTGAATGCGGAGACATATGAGAGAGAAAAACAATTGATTGCGACGCAGACTTTGAATGCGGAGACATATGTGAGAGAAAAACATTTGATTGCGACGCAGACTTTGAATGCGGAGACATAAGCTTATGTGAGAGAAAAACATTTGATTGCAACGCAGACTTTGAATGCGGAGACATATGTGAGAGAAAAACAATTGAATGCGACGCAGACTTTGAATGCGGAGACATATGTGAGAGAAAAACAATTGAATGCGACGCAGACTTTGAATGCGGAGACATATGTGAGAGAAAAACAATTGAATGCGACGCAGACTTTGAATGCGGAGAACAGGTAGTTTTGGGCCACCGTACGCGCCCTTCAGAGACGCGACGCGAATCCCAGGGTCCAGTGCGGACGCAGATATGCGATTTTTCCGTTGTTGCTAAGCATGCTTATGCCAAATTCCATCGTTGCCAAGGGGTCCTGGCGTGCGCTTCAGAGCAACATCTGACTGACTGGGCGACGGTTCAGGTAGGTGGAGCTCTCCAAATTTTCGTTTAATTTCGCCAAGTAAGTTTGAGATCGAATATTTTAAGTAATCTTATTTTAAGAATACTGGTCTCCGATCAAAATTGACCGTTCATGCAGTGATCCTCCTCTAAATAATGTAAATATGCCCAAAGAAAATTGACATTGCTGACGATAGTGGATTGCATCGTTAGGAGAAAGTTGTCGGTATTATGTCCTGCTTTCTGATGTTAACATTTCCGTCTCACGGCCTTATCTTGAACAATTTTGGTAATTTCCTTAACAGTTTATGTATAGGAATAGATTTTGTGAATATCGCTTCTGGAGGAGGTCATTTGACAGTACGATAGCGTATGAAATGCAGACACCCGAAAACCGGAAGTACATTAACTTTCCAGGCGATATAATTGATGATAACTTCGTTCACAATATTCATATTTAGTATCACGGTCGTTTAATCCAGTTATTTGTTAGGGAAGCATTAAGTTGACAATCTTCTGTCGCTTACTTAATGTATTATCATGCAGAATAGCTTTAACCGTCGCGGTATTTCAAAAACAATACCATGCAAGTTACCCTCGAGCCACAGTCACTTGCTGTTCGATATACGGCGATGGCCGCTTTGGTATGCATTAGAAATATAGGAAGTCGGGAAATGGAATAGCCGCTATCGCACGTACAGCCGAGATCGGAGACGGATTTCCTGACAAAAAGCTATAGTTTACTTAAAAAACCAGCATTAATGACTTCCAATACGTCTCTGAATCCATACCTGTTATAGTCTATCGTCAATAAAGATCTTCTTGCATTTTTGGGTACGATTTCCCATTCTTCTCTTGATTTTTCTCTGAGTGTCTACAATGTGACGTAGTATTAAACATGAAAAAAACAAAGTCCCCTTCCTATGACCCGCGTCTTTAGCCATAGCAGTGACTATTTTTTAGCTTCACCTGTACACATTAGAGAAAATGATAGTCTAGAGGGCGATGCTGTATACTAATTAGGCTGAAGTTTATATCAAGTATAGGGAGTCTATTGGGAGTTCACATCGGATGTGCATTAAGTTTGTGAGATGAGATCCTATCAGAAACAAATGAGAGCATTGAAGTCGGACGATTCCACAGAACAGTTGATATGGAAGGATGTTTTGTGAAAATCCTGTTTTATATAACAATATCTGCTACTGATATATGTTAATATATCATGCATGTTTATCCATTGAAGTGATAATTTTCAAAGAGTGTCATTCTTTATACAATTTACGCACTAAATTGTCCTAACAATTGACTGAAGACTTGATAAATAATCATTGACAAATACTTTTAAAACATATGTATAATAAATGATAAATTTGCTGGTTTTTAATATGCATGTATATTAGTAAGTGGTGTGAACTTATTCTTTCAGATCAACACTACATGGACTGACGGCCAGTGAACGTTATGCGTGACAAGACTGAAACATTTAAATTTCTTTTTGACATGTCATTACAACAATGATTTATTGCCATTAAAGACATTAATCATTATTACAGTCTAGATTTGCTGCAATTTTATGAATTTTGGTTGAAAATGAACTCAAAGTGCCATCATAAGATGGTGGCAATGATATTGAGAATGTAGTAAGCGAAAAGCTGCTTGGTGTGGAAGATTCAGAGTCATTTATCATAAACATTACATGTTGATAGTATTGTGAAAAAATAAAGAGTAATCTGTATCTTCTTGCCAGAATTTAAGCATTTTTACCAGTTTCAGCAAGGCGTCAATTTTATAACAGTTTCATTTTACCATATTTGATCATGGTCTCGATATTTGGGGTTGTTGTAGTCAAAAGGATATGGATCACTTGAACTGTCTTTTAAAGCGGGCAATGTGACTGATTTTGAATTGTGACATTGGTACCTCATCCATTGAAATGTTTACACTTCTACAATGGTATCTGCTATCCCATCGCTATAAGTACAACCTAAATAGTGTCTGTTTACAAGGGTATGTTGTGGCCAGTCTCCTCCATACATCCGGGATATAACAATGAAGAACAAAGATCCACAAAGATTTTAAGATTTATTAGTAATAAAGCTCTACAAGTTACATTTGCTAGAACCGAATTATTTAAGCAGTCTTTTTGAGTAATTACCTGTACAACAATTTGCCTTCAGCAATAAGAAGTTGTACAAGTGTTAGAGGTTTTAAGCAGGCTTGTTACAAATTTTATCGACAAAGCTTTGTACACTTTTACATGAAACCTGTCTGTGTTGTAATGTTGTTGTTATCCTGTACTCTGTCTTCTGTGTATAAGTTTTCTTTGTGCTCGACCCTTGTGAAAAGAGGCGTATACCTATCATGGCTATAGAGTTAAAATAAAGTTTATTGGGCCTATTGTTGTTGTATTGTTATAAAATACTTATTGCATCAAATTGTAAAAGATTTATAAAAAATACGTATTTTAGTTTAGGTAAATCGCATAACCTCATCATTAATTAAACTTGTACTTTTAGAACAATAATTGTTAAAATAACTGAACTCAGGTATAGCCTTGAAGCTGTGATACTTGTAATTTTTTCCCCTTTCTGGCTCAATATGCAAGTGTGCATTTCAGAAAAATCAGTGACAATCAGTAATAGTTCATTTATGTTTTTTTAGTAAATTTATATTGGCCACTTTAGAGATACAAGGCTTCAGTAAATCGCCTCATTTTTTATGCTTAATTTTCTGCACTTTTAAAGGGGAGATACTTTCTCCGGCGTAAAAGTTCAGGATGAGAAACGGTAAACGGTAGCCGACTGGTTTTGTGTGAGGCCTAGCAGCTAGGCGATGTTGCCGTTTGGGTTAAATTATATTTGAGAAACGCTACAATGAGTATCGTCGCTAGAGGGCAACCTTCACGCATGCGCTTTAGCTGTTATTTGAGGGATTTGCAAGGACTACCTGTCCCTGTCAGTGCTATTTTAAGTTAACATTTCCGTCTCACGGCCTTATCGCCAAAACTGAGGGCATAGCGTTTAAGTTGGATGTCTGTGTAAAAGGACAGTGACAAAATCAAACTTGGAGAAGAAACATGTAATGAGCATGACCGGAAAATTCAGGAGTGAATGAGTTGTATTTTCTGTCAAAACGCACGAGACAACATTTTGACTTCGCGATTTTTCAGCGATATAAACTAATAAGACACTAAATAATGTACGATTTGGTAAATCTAACTATTTATCTTTCAATTCGCCTAGTTATAATTAACATAAGTTGAATTCTCGATGAACTACAGGCGATATTTCTTTACAATGTGTAGCGCTAGATTTAGTGATTTTTTTTTGAAATTTTCGCGTTCCATACCACCCACGAAGGAAAATCGATTTTGCGCGTCTCAGGTATCTGCGTCCGCACTGGGTCTGGACGTTCTTGCAAGCGACCGGTCGGATTTCTGCCTGATCCGGGTACTTTATAGAACTCCACACATCCGTTAATCAAAACAAAAATGACAAATAGCATAGCCAAATAAAATTAAAAATGAAAAATAAAAACATCCCGCGTATAGAGGTGTACTAGCTACTAGAATATATTCTCTCCGCCCAGTTAGATAGGTGTTTCTTTTGACGACACTACCCTTATGAATATCCATATCCTTGCAAGAACGGACAGTCGCTGTGTCTGGCAGCGCGTGCTCACAGCGTAGCCTTCGAATGCAGGCCCATCGTGGGCGCGCACAAAACAAGGCACAGCGACTGTGGAGAGTCTAAGATAAATACTGCGTGGTTTTGTTGATTTGTTGGTGTCCACAACAGTGACAGGATGCGCGAACCATGTTCCTCTTCTATCTGTGGACGTATCGATTACGAACTTGTCACCTAGGGAAGCTTCTTTGGACCAGTATGTTGCCATCTCGGGAACACCTGTACGATTTGATCGCCATACTAATTTGATGGGTATTTCCGTAACTTGGCTGTATGAAAAACGTCATCGTCTGGATCATTGCCGATTGAACATCGCAACCCCTGACAAATCGCGGCCAACCTGTTACTTCAATAAGATTTCAATAAAGGAATTTGAAAGATATCTTTTGATGATTTTTCTGGTAAGCTTAAATCCATCGCACATCGAAATATACCGCTATTTCTATTTTCTATTTTCAATATCAGTGCATTATTTTGAACTAAGCATAATGGTGCTTCTGCATGGAATCCAATCCGTGATATTATTCGGCCAACCACTTTTTCACCCCAATCAAAGAATGGCATTCGAAATATGGGTAAATTTCAAAATTTCACCGGTTCACATGACCACTTACATTAAAAGTTGACCAAATTTCGATCTTGAATGTTCTTTTCTAGCACCGTATTTCTGAATCAAAATTTACACATTGAGTGTGGTATCTTCATCGGCCAATATCAATAACGCATTACGAATTTGTCAAATTGCTAAATTGGTGTTGGTTTTCCTGAGTACGAATAGCGACGTTTATGACGAAACCTCTAGTTGTGGCACGTTGCGTGATTTGAATCTTGGGCAGCCTCCGTTTTTATGGCGCAGAAATAAGGGGTTTGAGTTTTACTACATAGTCACGGTTCTTGATAAGGTTACATTTTGAACAAGACAGTTTAAGGGTCATATTTAATACGAAGTTTGTATGCCAATAATATTGAACAAAATGTGTATGATACCAGAGTAAAAGGACTTGGGTTTATTCTGACAGCATAAAAGTCTGCATACAATACATACATGGTGCTACCAACAACAGTGCTGGTGTATATATTGCTAGACAGGTTGCCTAAAATTAATGATTTGATTCTGAGGGGCTACTTTCAGTGTCAAGTTCACTACTCGCCGTAGAGGGAATTGACATCCATGAACTTGACACTTAAACTGACACATAAACTCAAACGATTCATTGTAGGCAAAAAGTGTCATAATCAGAAATGTAAATACAGTTTTGCTGTTCTTGTTCGTTTCGAAACTATTTCTATTCATAGAACATTCGTAAAATGACACAATTATGTTGATATAGACAACCGCTGCAGTTATATTCATACCGAAATCCATGACAGTTGTATCAATACGGACATAATAAGCCGCTTAAGTTTTCATATCCTATCTTTTTATTTGAACTACATTGATTAAAAATGGTTGGCTGAATAAAGTCACGAATTGTCACAGTTATTTGTCACGGATTTATGGTATATCGTAAGGCGATAACAAGACCAGCAGATGAGCTGTACGAGATTCTAGAGGAGGATTTGTCATCACGACACATTTGTAGTAACCAGTGTCAATGTCAAAATGAGACCCTGATGTCATAATATATAGATTGAATGATGAATACCATACCGGATATAGTCTATTCGGAACCGATTGATGTCAACGACGTCTGCGATAAATGACTATTGTTGTTGATTTGTACGCCGTCTTTAAACCATGCAACATTCTGGTCTTCCCGCAAGTCAGAAACAGTACAGCGGAGATAGAAAGAGCGAAAAATCAAGCTTCTGTGAGATATCACGTGGCTCAATCGAGAAGAAAGGCTCACGTGCTTGAACACTACAGACACAAGAACATAGGATACCAAAAGTATACAATGCAAGAGCCGAGGTACATGAATATTCCACATTTATTAAGGGTCATTAGCACAGAATTTTAATATCGAAACAATGCTCATTAATGTAATCAGTATATTTGAATATCATTATACCTCGCATCTTGCACAAATAGAAACTAAGGAGTCATAGAGTTGCAAACACTTTACCATCCATTTTCAATGGTTACATGGCACTGAAAACAATACATGTATGTATATGTAATTCTTACCATTACCATACTGTAAAAGCATCGTTGCAGAAATGTATGTCTCTGATCTGAGAACTAAAATGAATTGAGTCTATTTGAAACAGCTAGTATAATAGGTGATGCGTGTTTAAAATTAGTTTTGGCAGAGGTCGAAAAGTTCGATGCAATGAAAGATGGAAAATTCACACAAATAAATAAATAAATAAATAAATAAATAAATAAACAAATAAATAAATAAATAATTCCATATATATTGTTCAAGGCCTACTAATCTTTTTCTCGTTTAATAATTTCTTTATTAATATTGGTCGAGGCTTTACTGTTTCGTATTTACATCGGTTCAACATCCTTTCACTAATTAATAATCAAATGATTTGTCATTTTAACGCAACTTTGCCTACCTGCTTGTTTGTGTATAAATTGAATGTTTTGGTCTTGATAAAGAGTGTAATAAATAATTTTCTGTCTCGTATTTTTTTTTAAAGTTGCATAGGTTCTTAATTTTGGCTTGCGGTTTATTTCCATGGACCAATTTCTTGCAAAAATATGCTTAAGTTTGAACAAAGCATCATCTAAATTTACTATCTCTAAATTTGAAAACCTATCTTGTAATCCAATATCTGTAAATATTTGAAGTATTTCATGAGACCAGTTTCTATACTTTAATGTATAGTCCCATAGGAAAACTATTTTTGTAATCCTATTATGTGGCATATCAATAACTCGATTCCAAAATCTGAGAATATTCAATCTACGTCTGAGGCTGGCATTATTCCACCCATGTCACCATTTATGGCAAACTTGGGAGCAAACTTATGAACTCCTAAAATATTGTATAGCCCTGTTTTGCTCTCAGAATATTTAAACTTAGCGTGGCCTCAAATGCCGGAACAGTAGCCAAGAATGGGTATTACACATAAATAAAGTTTAGCCGAAAATCCTTGTCTTTATGATTTTTTTTAAATATGGCACCCAAAGCCCTGCCAGTTGCTTCACACAATGTACTGGCTGTTACTCCAAAATTTAAAAAATCATCAAATATTGCCCCAGAAATTTGTATTTTGAAACTATTTCTAGTCTCCCCTAAAGTAAAGTTTGATCTGGGGATGTTTTGATTTCTGAAATGAATAATCTTGGTTTTAGTATCATTAACAATCATACACCATTTTTGACACCAGTGACTGAGATGCTCAATAGCTCTCTAAGTTTATCCTCTAAGTCAGCTGTGATTAATATATCGTCAGCGTAAAGAAGTATACTAATTATTAGTGTATACAACAAAGATAACTACTGACCCCAAGCGTAAATACGACACATTTGTAGGTACCGAGTAATTTAGCCAAATATATTTGTCATCTTTTGCTAGATCGATTAATGACTAAAATACCCGAATTATCACCGTCGACCCATGTAACCAATAATTCCACCAATCTGGACACATGCATTACGCGGATTCATCTGTTTTGCCTGACTCGTACTGTCAAATAGGTGATGTTTATCGACCGAACAAACGTTTTCTTTAGCGAAATTTACATGAACGCTTAATACGCACCTTGTACATCGAAAATCTGCATTGCAATTGGATAACAGAAGAAAAACTGCATTAATGATACATTTTATGCATTGACTTGAGGTACCCTGCCCTGTTGAGGATTCACTTGCATTTTCCGTAGCACCAATCACCTGAAGGTGCACAATCATTGTAAAAAATACCCGCCAATTTTTAAAAAAAACCTACCAATTTATACTAAGTGCATCCATAGTGGTCTATGGTGTATTTGCCTTTCTACAGGCTTTAATCCAGAGTTAGAAAACGAAAATCTATATCTATATCTTTCCCACTTTTCCTCAAACGATCAATATCGCACCGATTTGGCCAGTGAAGGATGTTTTTAGGAAAAAAACGTTCACAGGTGGCTTTTAAGGGAAAACCAGTATACAACCATTCATTGGGATTTCCCATTGCAAAATGCCATTGTCTCTTTTCAGAAATAGTGAGCTATTTTATTTTTATTTTTATTTATTTATTCATTCATATTTATACTGTTTAGCTCCCTCAGTTAAAATGTACTAATTTCCAGGGAGGACCAGTGTAAAATAAAATGAAACATTTTTTATTACAATAAAACTCACAAAAAAGTTAAAGGGAATAGAAAGCAAAATACATGACATGATAGTTAAAATCACGTGGCAAACACGAAGCGAGACATGTATAATAAAATCAGCACTATAAAAAACTACACAACAAAGGAGGATGTTTCTTAAGCATTTGTTTAAATCGCCGTAAGCTATGATGCATATATACACATTTTCATTGTTCAATAACATATGGCCGACCCATGCCGCAACAAAGATTTGGGCGGTGCTTTATATGATAAAGTATGCATTTTACAACACAGCAGTATTTATCGTATAGTGTTAATTTTGTATTCGAGAAATGACCCAATTCTTCACAGAGATGGTAGCCTGTATTACTGCATTCTAATCACCATTTCGTTTCCTCGTACATTCGTTTATACGGCCCTGGCGAAGGTTTTAAAAATCATCGTGCTAACATTTGCACATACATCAAATACGTACGAGTCAATTGTTGTGTGGGTTTTGAACCTTGAAGCAGACATGTCGGTAAACAATACATATGCAAATCTTTCAAACAGTTGTCATACCATTCCTGACAACTCAAGGGTCAGAGTTGAGCACGAAGGTCCTATTAATTGTCTCAAGATCAGTATGGGACTGAAGCTTTGAAAATGAAATATTTTTCCTGGTGCATTCACTCCAGACTGGCAGAAAGTATCAAGCCCATACAAATTGGGATACTGGAGTTGAATTTATTGTTGTTCTTGAATTGTGATTTACCGCATCTGTTCTTATTACAAGCACAGAGAAACATAGACAGAGTCGCAACGCATGCATGCCTTTTGTTCCATGGTCGTCTCGGTAGACTATTGGCTTTTCATATTAAAATGAGCTTCAAAGGTGTTAAACTTTTTGGAGGCTTTGTTTGTGGTTGATAATTACACGAGATTATGCGAAAAATACGACGAGATGGCATCGTACTGCCAGTCGCGTAGCAACCATAGTTACTTTGTGAGCTCTCAGGCCAGAAACACTGCTTCACGCCAATCAAAACATAACACGCCAGCAGTTTCATAAACATGTCCTTCCTTGACGCACGTGTAAAAGACGGTATGACTGACCGTAAACCATTGAGTAAAACCAGACAGTATCGATAAAAGACTTTCAAATTTGGTTCAAACACACTCAATATATATTCATAAAATATGAGAGGAATTTTTAAAACGGAAAATTCACTTTCCTGAAGCTCAAAACACTCCCGTTTTCGCCAGCACGTCAATTCTGCTCAGCACCACACGACAACAACAACACAAACTTTGCCGAACATACTTTCGCTTAACAATTGGCGAAAGTCCGAAAATTACCGAAGGATACATGGTCGGCACTCTTCGGAAAAGAGAGGCGAGAGCAACCTGAGGCGAGGCGAACATGGATGGGTTAGGTAACCGCTTCCACGCCTTAAACGATACCCGTTGCGACTCTGTTCATGTTTCTCTGTGTTACAACTTAGAAAGAATACGCTGTTCTGGTTATATTAGCTGTTCTGAAATTCATATCAACATGTTCCCTGTGTACACCATACAGTCAGTGTGTTTATCCAAACTAATGTGACGATGATCAGTAAATTTCCGATCGAACTCACAACGTACGGCACCCTATCTTTTCACCCAGTTTTTATTGAAAAAAGCGGTCACATTTTCGTGATATTTGCCAATTAGTTGTATATTTTTAATTTACACTCTTTTTCTGTTGATCTCCAAAAGCTTTTTTAAAACCCAAGCATGGTAGCAAAACTGTTTCAGCAATATTTGTTTTTCAGATTCCCTCCATTCTTTTATCGCCTCATAAAGTCCAATGTTCGATCCAACTCATTTCACCATATCATCAGTTAACCTTGTATACAGCCTTATTCTAATGTATACCGATCCCGCACAGGGCACTTATACGAACCATTGCTATAACAAGCATAAGTTTGTGCGCATAAATCTTATTTTCTCTGTGAGTACTTCTGTTCAGAAGCGCCCTTGACTTCGATCGTTACTCTACCTTATTGAAGCAGAACATTGTCGAAAACCGTTGATAACGAGGGACAAAAAAGGAAAACCTTAAAAACCATAAAAGTAGGACTTTTAGTTAGTAGACGATAGCACATGAGACTGACGAACCTATTAGATAAACTACACTCAGTCGTGGCATATGTTTTGTTCCGGGATCACGACTTCACATGAAAGTTTACTACAGTAAAAAGGAAATTGCACATTACATTTCCCCCAAATTATCGTGGTTCCTGGTCTCGTAAAAGTCATCGGCATCTGAATTTAAACTTTAAAACTTGGATCTACATGACAATAAAAATGTCATTCTAAATTAACAAATTAGAGTTGACTACTCAAATAATTTTATCTGTGATCATACAACATAAAAACTTTGCTTTCATAACAGCTACAAAGACCATACTGAAATGACAAAAATACTGATAATCTACGAAAATAGTAAAATTGACGTTGAATCAAAATTAGAAAACGAATCGCAAATCGCAAATCAT
This sequence comes from Ptychodera flava, assembly GCF_041260155.1. NCBI lineage: Eukaryota > Metazoa > Hemichordata > Enteropneusta > Ptychoderidae > Ptychodera > Ptychodera flava. The sequence continues at coordinate 5,306,357 of NC_091937.1, read as the reverse complement.
TACTTCTAAATGAATATCCTCAAAAACTTTCAATCGCCAAGAAAACCATAAGAGAACCTACATAAATCAAAGCAATACAGCTATAACTCAGTGGAATCTCTCAAAACTTGTATTTTGAAAACTTACGAAGGTCGTGGCCTTTCTTTCTTTCGACAACAAAAATTAGTAGTATTGTTTTTCATTAAATATTAAAAGGCGAAGATAAGAAATTGTGCTACATGAATGTTCTGTTACTGTGGTGCGATTCATTTACTATACAAATCACTCTCCTTTCTCTACAACTTTAACGTCGTTCAGTGACGTATACACATCTTTTGGTGTTGGTTTCAAACTTTGATAATTTTCCATACTGTGGCTGTCACGACTTATTTCGTCATATTCTACAGAGTTCTTGGGTCCTGAAAGATTGGGGTCATGGATGTAGTGTCGGGCGTTTGAACATTTAGCACATTAGTGTTTCGGAAAGATTGGTCTGCTTGTCTGCTATGACCCATGTTACACTCTTTATGCACAGAATACTGAGTAAATGGAATTTGACCTTTCCTACGAACTTCGATAAAACAATAGGCGAATACAGTGATTCCAAAGATCATAACCAAACTTAAAATTGCAACCGTCGCACTCAGAACAGCAATCGTTGTACTTGTACTGTTTTTACAAGGACACCGTGATGAGAATTTGTCCGGTGACATGGTTTTGCTGACCAAGGTCATGTCCATTCCATCTTCAGTTGATATGGGATTCCAGGATACCTGAGGAAGTGATCGTCGGTCGCTGAAAATCTCACTTTCTGTCGGTGTATATGTTGAAACTATTGTATTGGTACTTGATTGGATATTGATATTCAATGTAGCTTCAGTACTCACCGACCGCCCGATGTCATTCTCAGCATAACAAGTGACGTAATACACACCATTATCCTGTCTCTCAAAGTTTGTCATTTGCATCCATGTTCCGTCAGAACCAATGATGACGTTGGCACCTTGCGGACTAAACTTCTCCCCTGCTGTATTTGACCATACGTAAAGTGTCACTGGAGGATTTGCGTCGGCAATACAATTATAAGTTACCACCTGGGTTACCATGGTTATTTTGTGCGATGATGGTGAAATCTGGACGATCGGTTTATATTGTACGTTGAATGGACCTAACTGACATGTTACGTTTATCGTATAGCCTGGGTGGAATCCGATACAAGTAAATCTTGCATGGTTTTGTTGATTTGTTGGTGTCCAGTAGAATGAGAGAGTAAGTGATCCATCTCTTGTGTCAATGCCCGTGAAAATGCCGAATGTTTCACCTGGATATCCCTCTCTACTCCAGTGTGTTGTCATGGCAGGAACACCTGTTGGATCTGATATGCACGATAATGGAATCGGAGTTCCAGCAGGTACGTCAAAAACGTCGTCGTTTGGATCAACACCGATCGCACATCGCAAATATCTAGACTGTGGGGTTACATAGACATCGAGACGAGCTGTACGGGATTCGACGTTAGGGATTACCACACACTGGTAGTTTCCAGAGTCAATAGCAGCGCTTGTCCTAGAAGTCTCAATTTTCAAGTCGAATGATGCAGACGATTGCTGGACAGAAGTTGATATATACATGTCTACTATATACCGACTGGTGTCAACGTAGTTTGAGTACATCATACCATTGTTGCTGATTTGTACACCGTTCTTGTACCATACAACACTCTGACCTGTCTGCAAGTTTAGAACAGCACAATGGAGAGTGACAGTTAACGACAGACTGCTTTCATAAGAGAAGATCTGTGTGTAATCACTTGGCTCTTTCACAAAGAAAGGGTTCGCTTGAACACTAGAATACAGGATACCAAAAATGAAAAGAGGCAGATTCGCAGAAAACTTTACCACCCATCCTTTAAACAACTTCTGCTCTGAAAAAGAAAGAAATGACATTCTTACTGTTACTAAAGAGGAAATGATCCAGGCACTTCAATGAATTTTGTTATTTGAAACAGAAGGTGTAATTATAGGTGATACGTTTTTGAAAATGGTTTTCCAGTTTACGAATTTAGCCAGCGGTAGAAACGTTCGATGCTCTGGAAGGTGGAAAATATAAATATAAACAAACAGAAATATTGAAACTGCGAATACATTGTTAAATGATACAACGCTCATAACTCTTTTTATGTTTTTTTTTTAGTTTTTGGCTATGATTGGTCGCTTTTATTGAAAACAAAAGTATTTATGTCGGGATGGACAATCGGTCTTTTCTGTTAAAAACAATAAATAATTTGTAATTTTAATGCACTTTTCCGCGAACCCACTTGTTTGTGAGAATTAATCTGAACTTGTGAGTACTAAATAGCAACGTAAAGTTTTGCAGGTAAACCCGATGATATATTTTTAATTCACTCAAGTCAACCACATGTACATAAGCCAGTTAGTTGTCTCTTAGCGGCACTATACATTAAATATGGAGGAAATTTTTTCGGTCGAGAAATTCCCAGTAACATACCTGACATCAATAAGTTTAGAGACATCGATTACAGGTTGTTCATGTCGGAGACTCTCACAGGCCTGAACTTTCTGAATGACTCACGTTGGAGATTGATAACAGTACAGCTGTATTATGATTATAGAACTGTAATAAAAATAAATGAGTGTAAATTTAAAGAAGATAGATATCTTAGCTGTATTTATCACCTGTTACATGTTACATATATAATGACGAAGTAGTTTGTCAGAAATTTCCCAACTAGCATGGAAAACAGGATCTAGATGCGACTTGCAATGATTTATATGTGTGTCATGGAGTAGTAACAGTAGCTTCAGTCTCAGTGCGCCCTGGCAACTCGGGACTCAATGAGCAACACTAGTTATATGATTTGCGGTCAAACGTTTGCGATCTCGGTCAACAGGTGTTAACTATTACAATTACCAGTAATTTTACAATGGCAATGGGCAAAGCAGGCAAATAAACAAAACATACTCACCTAATGAAAGATATGTTACTAGATCTACCTTCATCTACAATGAGTTGCTGAAATGCGCAATCATGACCCACTATTTCTCCGTGACGTCTTCATTCAGGTTTATTTTGTCATTTACCTCTGCTGTCCTTATATCTTGTGGAGCCAGTGGCTAAACACGGGCGAATATTGCGAACAATATCAGAGATCAGAGAAAGTCATCATTGGTGGATGGGACTGTGATTTCTTTTCCGGGTTCATGACCCGACCTTCAGTTTTTGATACCGTGTTTACCTCTACAGTCACTGAAGATTGCTTGTTATAAAATGTTTACCGAAATTATGACGGATCAAGTTCCGAACATGGTGTGATCTAAAAGGCGTTGGACTTTACTTATCGCATACTTTAAATTTATGTAAAAGCAATATGTAAAAACAATAAACGAATATGGAGAAGTTGGGATATTTCCTAAGTGCGAACATACTTTACCCGCTGGCTTTTACTGTGGCTTTGTGTTAGCAAGCCCACAAGGTGTCGCCCACAACAATAGTTGTCTCAGTTTCCAGACCTCGAATGAAAATAAAAGTGCGCCGCTGGCGGTAGGGACGGTATGCCTCTCAGAGAATGCAAACTATCTAGCTTTGTTGAACATGAAACGATGAAATTTATCATTTAAAGTGATAGGCCACTGCTAAAGTCAGGACCACAGTAAAGTGGAAAAAAAGATTGCCATCTTTCTCTAGCTTTCGTTCTACTTAATCGAGTTGTTCGTGGCTATAGAGGTTATGAAAGAAGCTGTGTTGTCTAGTCAGATGATAACAATCACACCTTTCTGTGTGCAGCATAGATTTTTGCCTCGCTGTTTTAATCATATAGACTTCACGAACTTGTAGTTCTGCTACAGACATTGACTGATTGAACTGACCATCACTTGCACACTTTTGATAGCATTTATCACAGCACCAGTATTTCGTGCAAAGAGGAAGACTTTGTCCCATATTATACGGTTTACTCCGAGCATGCAGTGAGCAAAACTGACATAGCAAGATTTGCAAATGAATGTACCATGATACTGTCTAAACTGTCCAACAGTTTAAACTACCTTGGTGGCTGAACTTCTTGACTGTCTGCCATAATAACTACCTTTTGCCCGCTACAACTTAGGACCAGGAAATTGCTCTGAACTGATGCTACAGTATTCACACAATTTCTTTAAGTTGTTTTTCCCCTTTTGTCGGAAGTTTGATAATAGGATACAGCGCCATCGCTGTCAAGTGATGAAAGCCAAAGTTATGATCCTTGGATCTCGTCAGAAACTAGTCAAAAACTGTTGAGGTCTTTGGTGGAAAGTTCGTCATTGCCATAAATAATACTTATGTAGCGAGAGGAGAATTTAGACAAATTTATTAGCGTCGGGTAAGTTCAACGGCAAGTTTCTCGAAACCAGTTGAATGAGAGAGTCTGTTTGCTTGGCCTTTCGTGTAAATTTATCATGATCCATTATAGGGAGATTCTGCCACATTGTTTACTTGTAATCCGGTCTTCATGCCTTAGGATTGTTATCTATGCGTCAAGCCTATCCATGCGTCTTGATCACACAGGCGTGATGTTTTCTGGGTAGTTTCTATAAGTGTAGTTTATTCTACGTTTCGACGTTCTCTTCCGTAGCCTACTACGGAAGAGAACGTCGAAACGTAGAATAAACTACACTTGTAGAAACCACAGACTCTAGAGTCAATGCAGGCGAACCGCTAGCCGCCACTGATACAACAGTGGCGGCTAGCGGTTCGCCTGCATTGACTCTAGAGTCTGTGGTAGAAACTACCCAGAAAACATCACGCCTGTGCTTGATCACTGGACATCCAGGAGTTCATTTTTTCAAATGGTCGACTGAAGAAAACGTCCTCCCACTCGCCAGTAACTCAGAGATGTGTCAAACACGGCTTTCCCTAAAAACGTTACGGTTTTCATTCAAACACTTTCAGCAGAGAAGGGACAATTCATGACAACGACTGAGATGAAGTAAGCTAGGCTTGGTATCCTCTTCAGATGTTGCCAGATGAGCAGTAACTGTCATGAGAGTGTACCTGTCTTCGCCGTTGAGGGCTCCAGTTCAAAGGTAGATCAAAAAGGCAAGAGGTACACAGCTTGACGCATAGATAGCTAATCGGACACATGGAAGGATAAAAAGATGTGAAAAGGTTTTTCATTCCTATAAAACGTCAAGTTGAAGAATAACGAAAAAGAAGAACAACAAATAAAGAATAATAAGTAATTTTATTATTGGTCACGTAATTCTATTTTCTTATTACTCTCTCGTTTCATTCACTGACATCAATATTCATCTCAAGATGTATTGCACCCTATGTTGTGGCCCGGTCTTAACCCGCTCCACTGTGCGCACGCGCTCTTGGCGCTTTATACGCCTGAACACAGCTATACATAGAGAGAGTGCGTACAGGCTTATGATAGAGATCTTTAAGTTACACCATAGACCCTAGAGAAACAGTCTATGGTTACACGTAATTACGAATAGTGTACGCGTATCCTTTTTTCTCGGTTTAGTTGTGCGTTACCGTTGATTGTGCTGTATTTGTTTCTCAGAATAATACGAAATTCGTGTAATTTTTGAGAAAAATTATTATTTTAGTTGACAACTATTCTTACACCTCATTCTGCCTTCGAATTAAATCGACCGATTTTCTTTGATATAGTTTACTATTCAGTTATAGAGAATCTTGTCGAAAATGTAATGCGACTTCAACATTCTCGTTCATGTCACGAAATCATGGCGAGTAGGGCCTACTTCTTGAGCTGATGCAAACTCTATGAAATAGTCTGATATCAAAGATGTTTGCTACTATACAGTGATACTTTACAAGGATGCTTGTCTAAGGGACTGGTCAGTTTCTTCAGCCTGGGGGGCGCCCGGTGGATTCATGCGGGGGGGGGGGGGGTGTCACCCTGTTTTTGACTTTGGTGATAGGGGGTCACCAAGGATGTTTTTGAAATGCCCAATAGGGGGGAGAGTGTGCTTTTGAATTTCGACACAGGCTCATCATTGCCTAAAATGCATCGTGTCAGCCACAAATTTCATCATTCAGTTGCGTTTTTCGGCGCGCCCTTTGGGCGCATAACTTTAATAATCAGACATATTTTTCAGCACGCCCAACTTTAACATATCAGGCATACATATATCAGAGATATCTGTATGTTCAATATTTTTCAGCGTGCTCTTTGAGCGCATTACTTTAATATATCAGACATTTTTCAGCACGCCCTTCCTGTGCATGACTTTAATATACAAGACATATATATCAGAGATATCAGGATGTTTCATATTTTTCTCCGTGCCCTTCGGGCGCCATACTTTAATAAATCAGAGATATATGCCAGAGATATCTTGATGTTTGCTAAGTGAAAGTGTACCATTATGAAATCTGCATTTCATATGAAAAGCATGACAAATTCCTGATACTTTTCTGTTCTCTTCATGAGAATTCAGTATGAGAAAGCAACATGCACTAATATTTCACAATGTATATTTGATACAGTGACTTATTTTAGAGATAGAAAAATGACAAGATATCTTTCGTTCTCATTGATGCAACTTTTTTCCTTTGTGTCTCAGGTTTTCTGTAGAATGATGCTTTTTTATGACCAAAATAACAGTTAAAAAAGGCAGTTTTTGTCATTATTAGCTGTGCTTTTATGGTTTCAATGTTACAAGAAAAGGTCATCTCAGACACTGCACACATCAGATTTGGCTAAAATGCCTCTCTATGGCTCCTCAGGTAATTTAATTGGATGGCTGGCAAGTCTTAACACCCATCAAAATTTTTGATTTACTGCTTTTTCCTCTTTGATATTAATGATTGACATCCATTTCTGTTCAGGACATCTGGTTAAGCATCACAACTCATTCAAAATGTACTGTATTCAAACTATAAGATTGACACTTTGAAATTTCTATGTTACAACTGACATGTCAACATTTTCATTAAAACACAGAATCCTGGCTGTTAAAATATAAATGTATGTAAAATATAAAATATATGTATATGAAATATATATATATATATATATATATATATATATATATATATATATATATATATATATATATATATATATATATATAATTTATGTCCACCTTTTGTTTTACAGTTCTTGTGTGCGGGGGGGGGGGATAGGGGGGGTCACCCTGTTTTCAAAATTTGGAATAGGGGGGTCAGCCACTTTTTGACGTCGGCAAAAAATAATCCACCCCCCCCCCCCCCCCCCAAGGCCGAAGAAACTGACCAGTCCCTAAATTCACGGAAAAAAATCAAAAAAATCTTAAAAATACTACACGTAGCCTAATTTTGACTACGTGATGAATTCGAAGCTATAGCGTCGTTTGCCTTTTCGAAATTCTGTGCAACTCATATACGCAGGGTATCATTTTTGCTGTGGATGGGTGGGAAAATCGTCTGCTAAAATTTGCTCTCATTTCATCATTTGGAGATAAATTTACAATGAACAGCTTTGAGGCTTTTTATGCCGAAAGAGTCGAGCCTTTTGTTTTTCTAACTAATATTGGGGAAATTGAAATCTCATTCCTGTTTTTGATTTCTATGTGACTCAGGCTGTTCATGGAGAGACTTTCATTTTCTTTTGAGGTAGAATTCACCTCTGGTACAGATATACGGACTCTTAAATTTTTACAATTCTTTTCTGTTCTAACATTTGTGGGGGCTTATTCAAAGCTCTTGGAGTGAGAAAAATTTACACCGTCTCAGTTTTCTGAAAATCAAAAATTCTATTCCACCCATTGGGTGATGGCGCGGTCATTCTGAATATCAAATATCAGCATACGTTAGGTAATATCCGGGGGTAATATATGTACTTCCCAACTTTGCACGGTGACCACTGATTGTCAGTCTTAATTTGATCAGCAGACGATTGAAAGTTTCATAGGGAAAGTTCGAGCAAAAGTTTATAAGATGCATACTACCTTGAATATAAATAGGCGGTAATTAATAAACCAAAGACTTAATGTCTCATTTCATTAATTAACTTCATGTCACAATCATCAATTGTCATTTTGCTTTCTTTTACGGTTTACTTTATTGTTATCGTTTACGGTAGCTGCAAATGGGCGAAGTCAGATGTTCTTGGCGCATATGATAGAAAATTAAACGCGCGAAGAATTGTCGATTTCAAAGTAACGTAGTGTCACTCACCCCTCACTTCAACCCCGTGAGCTGATGAATTCGGAAGACAACTGAGAAAGTAAATTTACAACCACCTCTGATATAGTCTATATTGGAATGAAAGAGAATTTGCAATGGGACACGGTGATTTTACTGCAGTTATATAAAATCATTTAATCACAGACAAGGAGAATTTCCTTGACTGTGATTTAATGTATAAGAAAGTGCTCTCTGGTACTTCAAGGACCAACAGTTTACATAATCGATATCGGGAGCTTTTACTTTCATCTTTATTTTTAGGGGATAGGCCTGTCATCCTTTTTAAATTTTTGTCTGGGCGAAATGGAAATAAATACAAGAAAAAATGGAGTAGTTTTTGTCGATCAACATGCCGCCACAATAGCGTAACAGTCTAAACTTGTGTCATGACTAGGCTACAGCTCTGCGAGCGGTTATCCTTATCAGTGATGCTACGGTGTGCCTTTGAGCAGATGCCAAATTCATAAAGTTTGTCAGTTGTTGTACAGAGATGGACATTTTCATCTGTAAACCAACATTACTTTTCCTATCGACTTCCTTAATAAGGAATAATAATTAATGTTGTACATGATTTTTAAAAATTACCAGGATATTTATATTTATACTTACAGAAGAGAAAATATTGAAATCTTTCAATATTCTGTCCTAATTATGTTACATTGTTTCTACTCGATTCTCAGATAACACGTGAAGTTCTCTAAATGTATGTTTTCACATAGAAAGTCTTTTGCTCCATTTTCTATGATTTTAAGACCTGATCCATTGATACTAGCAGTTGCATGTTATGTCATTCGCATGTTACTGCAGAAATGTCGAGAGAATGTTTCGTTAGTCCTGGAACATAAAAGCAAGCAAACAAACAAACATATAAAAGAGACAAAAAACCCTCTCCAAAACAAAACAAAACAAACAAAACAGAACAAAACAACAAAACAGAAACGTTTCATGCAAAAACTATTCGGCCTATACGCTTGCATTTTTAAGGCCGCAACTATTGTGTTTTAATGTAAGCTTATTAACTTCGGATTGTCATAGGCATCTGCTTTAAAATTAGTCACCGAATAGTTGGTATATCTTCGGTCTCCAGTTCGAATTTATTATTTTCATCCACTTTCATATTGAGTTTGACACGCATTACGGCCTCACTCAAAATTTCAGGTGTATCCTCAAAGATCAAGATCATTAGTGACTTCGTACATCATGTGCGGGACCTAGCTACCATATATTCGTAGTATCTGTGGGTCCATAGCTATGGTGTTTTCAGACGGGATTCCTGCCTTGTAAGGGCTGGTTTTAACTTTTACGATTTTTTACAGCTGTGATGGCGGGGTTAAAATCGTAAAAGTCAAAACCAGCCCTTAGGGACTGGTCAGTTTCTTCAGCCGGGGGGGGGGGGCGGTGGATTCATGCGGGGGGGGGGGGGTTTCACCCTGTTTTTGACTTTGGTGATAGGGGGGTCACCATGTTTTTTGAAATGCCCAATAGGGGGGGTCAGTGTGTTTTTGAATTTTGACACAGGCTCATCATTGCCTAAAATGCTAGTGTCAGCCACAATTTCATCATTCAGTTGTATTTTTCGGCGCGCCCTTCGGGCGCGTAACTTTAATAATCAGTCATATTTTTCAGCACGCCCAACTTTAACATATCAAACGTAACATACATATATCAGAGATATCTGTATGTTCAATATTTTTATGCGTGCTCTTCAAGCTCATTACTTTAATATATCAGACATTTTTCAGCATGCCCTTCAGGTGCATGACTTTAATATACAAGGCATATATATCAGAGATATCAGGATGTTTTACATTTTTCGGCGCGCCCTTCGGGCGCCATACTTTAATAAATCAGAGATTTATGTCAGAGATATCTTGATGTTTGCTAAGTGAAAGTGTACCATTATGAAATCTGCATTTCATATGAAAAGGATGACAAATTCCTGATACTTTTCTGTTCTCTCTATGAGAATTCAGTATGAGAAAGCAACATGCACAAATATTTCACAATATATATTTGATACAATGACTAATGTTAGAGATAGAAAAATGACAAGATATCTTTCCTTCTCATTGAGGAATTATTTTCCTTGTGTCTCAGGTTTTCTGTAGAAAGATGCTTTTTTATGAACAAAATAACAGTTAAAAAGGCAGTTTTTGTCATTATTAGCTGTGCTTTTATGGTTTCAATGTTACAAGAAAGGTCCTCTCAGACACTGTACACATCAGATTTGGCTAAAAAAGCTCTCTATGGCTCCTGAGGAGATTTAATAGGATGGTTGGCAAGTCTTAACACCCATCAAAATTTTTGATTCACTGCTTTTTCCTCTTTGATATTAATGATTGACATCCATTTCTGTACAACAGTTCAGGACATCTGGTTAAGCATAGAAAGTGTGAAATACATTCACAGCTCATTCAAATACAGCTCATTCAAATGTACTGTACTCAAACTTTAAGATTGACACTTTGAAATTCCTATCTTACAACTGACATGTCAACAATGTCATTAAAACATAGAATGACTATTTAAAATATAAATATATATGAAATGTAAAATATAATATATGTATACGTATATATATATATATATATATATATATATATATATATATATATATATATATATATAAGTGCTTTATATATAAGTAAAGCACTTTTGCTGGTGTCTTTCATTTACGTTACTCTCCTGTGACGATCCTATTTGCGTAACACATAAGTAGAAATATTGTTTTTTGAAAAAGATAAATTTACTCAACAGGTAAATTCATTTCAACTAAGTCTCAGAAGTAGAAATAGAGTACTTGAAGGGGATTACGCCCCCAGACATGATGAACGTAATGAAGGGAGACGTAACTGCGTGACGCGTGAGAGCATGAGCGGAGTGAGTATAATAATACAACCCAGAGATCGCGTCACACTTGTCATCCGGGCTTGCCCTGCTAGTTCCAGCACTGGGAGAACTGACAACCGACTGGCCGAGACTGTCCACCTACATTGCGTTTAGCCAGGCTTTGTAAGTATATCCTTGACATCTCATGCAAATATTAAAGTCAGTTTAGAGGCATATCATCATATTAGATTACATGTAGTATAAAGCGGTATTGACTGCAGATGCAGTGCAGTAGCTCGAGGTTTTGCCCGGAGTTAGGTTGTGGGCCAGACGGCACCAAACAGAATTGCCGTCCGTCCGACCTACAACCCTAGGCAGCTACATCGACTGTTGACACGGTCAGTTCAATACATAATTACAACCACGGTCCCCCGACAAAATAACGTGTTTCTTCGCCGTACGTGCGCGCCCGTACATTCACCGTTGAGTGATTTAATCACAGAAAAATCTGTCATACGGGTATAGTTTTTCCACATGTTTCAGATAGATTATGTCATGGATGTCTATTTTTGTACATCCATGATTCTGTAGACTGTATTTTATGTTTTCCGGCCGTAGTTCCCCTGCTGTATTGGGAAGCAGACAGATATCGAGACATCGTTTACTAGCTTACACCGTGCAAAATAGAACAGAAACAAAGAAGGTAATTATACCCTTATTTGTTGTTTTTTGTTGTTTATTCATTTATAACATCATCGATATTTAACAACTCTATGAGCGACATGAATACTTCATGAATTGTTTACGGAGTGTCTATTTACAGGCGTCTGTGTATAATGTACTACGTAACTAGTAGATGCTGCATGCTCTCTCGGTTGTCGCAGATGAACCGTGACACGCCTCTCTACCTATGCACTAGTACCACTAGTATTAGTACCACTAGTATTAGTACCACTAGTATTACCACTAGTATTAGTACCACTAGTATTACCACTAGTACTAGTACCACTAGTATTACCACTAGTATTAGTACCACTAGTATTACCACTAGTATTACCACTAGTATTAGTACCACTAGTCAACTAGGTTACTGCTTAGTGTGGCGAAGCAGACGACTATGATATAGAAAATGTGAGGTCTGAGCAGCCACATATCTTCGAATCATCCCAGAGGTAGTCGCAGAGGTATTTTATTGCTTGCTTGTGAATGTAGGATTTACATCACATTTGTGGCAATAAAAGTGTAATAAAATAAAAGTGTAATGCAAATACATACTGTTGTCTCTGTAATGTTGCTGATACTGATTCCACGGACGGCAGATGTAACCACACCGCCAGTCGCTTGTGGTTCAATACTCAGTGAGGCGATCGAGGGTCCCTACTGGCCAGGTGGAAGCTTTGCAAGGGCTGTCGCAGAGTATTGAACACAAGCAACTTTGGATGTAATGTTCTCACAAGTTTTGTAATGAATCATTTTTGACCTCGAGGAATGAGTCAGCATTTTATATCGTGACAACAATGTTGTTTTTGCGAAAAGTAAGCGTATGCGTGTGTAATGGACTCACTGCATACGACTTTCAAGTTCAAAGTTAAAGTTGAAAGTCAACTTACCACGGTACACTTTGTTTGTGAACTCGATCAACATAGCAGGCGGTGCCTGTTTTTAAAAAGAGTATTGTTCAAGCGAACCCGGAACTCACTTTGCATGCAGGATTTAAACACTTCAACACACACACTTCACTTGTGATTTTATTGTTCTGTGCTATTCGTATCCTGTTCTGTGATGGAGGGACTGTGGCCAGGACAAAATATTGATTTGTGGTATTATGGTTGTGAAAAGACTTGAAATAGCAGTGATGGGCACAGTTTATTGTGAAAATGTAAATGTTTTTCAGAGCTTTGGCTGATGTGAACACAAGTACTTTAATAATAAGTTTTAGCCATGAAGAAGAATTGTGTATCGGTTAAATTTATACTCTTACTCCGCTTGACAGTATCCATGATCTACATGTTGCTTAAAAAATATTCATGTTGCTATAATATTGCTTTCTTCTTAGAAGAAATGAACAAATAACATTGCCTCAGCTTAGAGGTACTGGTAGTATGTGCCTCAAAACTCAAAAACTTAAACTTTTACTCAAATTTCCGTTTAGGAAACTCATCCATTCTCTTCCAACACCAAGAATAAAATCAAGGGTCACCAAGCAAATTTTTGGTGCAGTGGAAACAAATTTCCTAACATCACTGACATTTGAAAATTAAAATGGCCGCCACCCTTTGTTAACTCTATAAGATAAAATGAAATTTTTGATTTTCATAAAAATAAGCTGATGAAAAGTTTACTTACTCCAAGAGCTTAAAAAAAAGCCCTGGCAAGTGGTAGACCAAAACAGGATTGTAAAAGTTTAAGAGGGCGAACATGTACCTCCAAGGTGCATTCTGGTAAAAAACAATCTTGTTGCTAAGTTGTAAAAGGTGTAAGGAGGCACGAATGCAAACAATTTGCACAAGCTTTCATCTCCATTAGCATTGCCTCATACAATATAACAATATTTTAAACTAAGTGGAATTCATATGTCAAAGTCATAAAACTGAACTGTTTTTCTCTAATAACATCAGCATAGAATTTGTAAGTATAATCTCTAGCATTATGCGTTCATTAGGTCTTGTAGATTTTTGATTGATATTGGCTGAGTAATTCACAGGCAAATCATGGGATAGGAAAAACAACAAAGAAATGTAAAAAGCCAAGGAATATTTTCATTTGTTTATATATTCTCTGATATCAACCGTAAAAAGTATACAGTTTAAATTTACACATGAGAACATATGGTACAGACTTCAACAGGGCATGACTCAGCAAAAATTGACAGGAAACACAAAATACAAGAAAAGGCAGATGTTGAACGAAGTGCATCAGAGAGATTGATTTAGTTCAGGATATTTTACACTTAGTAATAAATTTTTAATAATTTTCTGCAAAACATTGACACAACAGCACTGGTTATATAGCTTGATTTGTTGAAGGTAGGTCTAATTCACATATGCAAAGTTTTGAAGGGACTGTTACAGATTGTTACAACAGAACTAAATACTCGTATTTACTTTCACGAGTTGCCATGGCAACCAAAATTTATTGTATGGTCTTCATACAGGAGACAATGAACACCACTGACCCATGATGTACATCCTGTTGACCCCTACACTTGATTTATGGGTTAGACGTGTCATGCATGTAGAGGAAGCTTGTCTGTGATGGAAACATCTTGTTGGTTGGAACTATTGATATTCAAATTTATGGCAAGGACACAGTGATTTAAATTACTTTAATAGCCCTGTATCCTAGGTCTAACATAGCTTTTGACACTTTAATGTCACTGACTTCTTGACGTGAGGAAATCCGAAGGTCACCATGACGAAGCAATTTTGGTGGTTTTTAGTTGTTTGTGAAATCAAAGCTCATCATGACAAATCAGTTTTCACAGTGATGAACTCAAAGTCCTTGACATTGATAAATAAATCTGTAATCAGTGTCATGGTGAACTTCAGCCTTCAAATAAGATTTGCAAACACCTTGCTGGTGGAATTGAATCTGATTCAACAATCTAAAATTTGCCATATGCCACATCAGCACCCCACTGTTCTTTTGGGGATCTATCCATATGTTAATAATCATACAGTAGAATAAATTTTCACAGCAAAACAATATTAAAATTATGCATTTATTATGTAAATTGGCCTCAACTGGTCTTCAGTTTACTTGTAATGTAGGTCATTCTGACTTTTGGACTACATGTTCCAGGCATGATAAGAAATATAAACGCATCAGATTTTACTTAAACCACTTGACCTCCTTTGAAACTCAAAGCTAGTAATACTAAACAGGGTTTATTATTATCCACATGCACTGACTGTTTAATTTAATGTCACTTATGAAAACTGTCAGGTGTTGAGTAAGACAAAATTTATAGGTAAACTTAAAATCTGATGAGACATTTTATTCAACAGCATCATTAGAAGGCAACCTTTCTGTATTAATGTCTTCTGTACATAATATTCATTATGATATTAGCTTCAACTGCAGAGTCATGACCTTGACAGATATTGGCAAATCTATCATTGTAACATGTAAGACTAATTGCCTTTACAGAAATGTTGTCTTTGTAATACAGCTTTCACCCATCTCTAGGCTATTAATCCATTATTGAGTTATTAATATATTATTGCTGTAACAAAACACTGTTTTACAACCTCACTGACATTCATGTCCCTCCAGAAGAAAAGCTTCACAAAATAGTATTGAAATCATAATGATATGCACTTAATTCTAAAGAAATAGAATTTCACATGTGTGATGGAGTTTCACTCACTAACGTTCTCTCTCATTTTCAGAAATGTTTTTCAAATATATATTTATGACAATATTTGCAAGAAGTGCAATTTTTGAGTCAACCCTGATCCAATTTGTTTTTATTTGGAATTAGATCAAGTGAAGTGGTTTAATGAGCTATTTTATAAATATTACACTTGTTTGTTTTGTGCCAAGTGATGCCTTGTATTTATAGATGTTCAAAATTTCATTTTAAAAGTCCACTCAGGCCAAACTAGCATCTTCAAGGCTTCTACTGTGGGCTTTGAAAGATGTCTCAACAGTCTATTATTACACCCTGATTTCTACTTTCTGTAGAAAGGGTCTGCCATCGTTTATACCAAACATATTCGTGGACAACACAGTCAATTTCTTCAATAAGACATTTTATTTTCAAATACTCAAATCAAAGTTTCTTTGTGCTGACGCTTTGTGATATGTGCTTATTAGATATAGGTGTTGAAATGCCAAATCAGCAGTGTTTATGGTGTGAGTGTCAAGTGCCTGTCAGCTCACCTGTAAAAGGTTATTAACTGATACATACTGAGTTCAGGTCTGGGTGTTTTGTCTCCACCAAGGTCAAAGCCTCTGTCACATCTTTCTAACAAATTAGTGATAGTTCTTTCAGAGAGAGTTTTTCCAGACTGGTGCTTTTATTATCGGTTTTTCTAAATAATAATTAAATGAGTCTAAAGCTCTTATCAATATATTTATATTTATGTCATGTAAGTAGATGTCAACATATATTCTTAGTTGTTTGACATTTTCACAACCTTATTGATCAATAAGAAATAATCTTCACATTTTCGTTAGATTTTTAATCATTTTCAACTTTGGTTTATTTCTATAGCTGGAAATGAAATGTTTGCTGAGAATGAACTATGTTGTCCACAGCTGATAGTTTATTCCTAGAACCTGTTGAGTAATAAAAGCCCTCTTTTCTTCCAAAGACATTGATAGCGCCTTAATTGGTCCATTTATCCTTTAGTAGCAATGCAATCCCATATGGTACCAACAAGGTGTTCCTATAATCTTTTTGAAATGTTACACTCCATCAAAAGTAGTAGTACTACACCGCATGGCTCCCCAGAGTATTTATTTTAATAGCATATATTATCCTGAAAAAACTAATCAAAATATGTAAATCATATGTACAACTATGTAAAGAGAGATTTGCTGTGAAATTACTTTGTGATTATTGTCACTGTGTACGTTTCTTCAATATAAACTCTATTACATGATAATTATCTTTGTATAATGAAAGGAGTATGGTACCTACAGAAACAATTTAGTTCTCTAAATGAGTAAGGTTAAAAAATCTCTTTATTTGTAGGCATAATAATTATCAAGGATAGAAAATCTCTTTTATCTGTATCCAACATTACATTTTATCGAGAATTTTTTTGGTGAAACTGTGTTACATCTAGATTATAGAGATCATTGCTACAGCTAATAAGGTTATTTCATCTCAAATGCATATCCCCATCATGAAATACACCACATCACTTGATATGATTGCTAATGTTGCAAAAATGTTACAAAGTTTTATTTATCTTCAGATTTACTATCTAAGGATTCAACAGCTTATCTGAGGATGGGGTCTGGCAGTTCATCAAGTCTAGCAGCGGAATCTCATGTTGTGATCATTGGAGGAGGATTTGGAGGAACTCATGTTGCTAAGAAACTTAAAGGAAAAAATAAATTCACATTGATTGATGGAAAAGAATGTCTTCAGCATAACATATCTGCATTGCGAGGAGCAGTTCAACCAGGTTGGTATTCAAAATGTTTCTTATCATTGTATGTGAAATTTTGGTATGTGAGTGCTGTGTCAAATTTAGTTTAGACCCTGAGATACTAATGTTATCATTAAAGGCTGTCAACATCTGTATGTGTATTGTCACTATGTGTGTTTAGGTAGAAGTATGGTTCTGTCTGTCAAAAACTTTTATGCCTGTATTACAGATCTGATTGTTACATTGTGTGAAGGATGACTTATTGATTATAACCATGTTATGAATTATTTTTGTTGTATAACCCTGTATGGTTTATTAGGCTCAGAGAACAGCTCCCTCTATGTGTATTCAGTGCAGTTATTTGTGTTCATAATAATTAACTGAACTATTGCAAGTACATGAAATTATATGGCTGCAAATAAATACAACTACGGTACTAGAATTATTCAGAAAAGTTTGTACTAGGGTTTGCAATAGTGGGTAGATTTCTCTGATGCATTTGATAGAATTTGTTTATTTTCTACCACAAGTGAGATAACAGACAATCTTTGATCATTTGCTTTTGCACTAAGTTTGAAAATTATCATAAAACTTAATTCAAGTTCTGTGTTTTTTCATTGGAGTGGAGTGTGGATTTGTCAGTCATGATCTTTTGTATAAATGTATTTGTCTTATGATCATGCTTTTCAGCAAGTTCAGTAGGGCACTGAAAAAATATGTGCAGTGTTCTACCCAGCACACTTAAAACACAGTGGCCACTACTTTTTAAATTTGGTAAAACAATAGAAATTAAGTAATATAACAATCAATTGTATTGTTATGCAAATTAGTCACCATGATATCAGAAATCCTTGGAGAGAACACTAAATTATGTCAGTGTGTGATATGTGGCGCTGAGAGCTGTGTCCAAGAGAGCATACATACATTTTAGGACACACCTTGTCCCCTGGTAACTCTTCTATGTTGTCTATCACTGTTCATACTTAGGGTTCTAAGGATGTAGATTTGAATCGGGAGGTGAAGGGGAGAGGAAAGAATGGAATTGTTCAAACTAGGGAAAAGTAATTAATTAATTAAATCTAATTTTCTTGTCCTGGTAGGTTTTGCAAGTGCATCCTTCATACCCTACAGTGACTTAGTGGGTGACAATTTCAAACGTGGAACTGTGACAGCAATTGACCAATCTGCCAAGACTGTCACATTGGAAGATAGTTCTACTATCAATTACACAACTCTGGTCATTGCCACGGGAACCAGGGCACCATTTCCTGGACAAGTTCCAGCCAACAGTGATAAGAGTGATGCTGTCAGCATGTATGACAAAATTATTGAAGAGGTGAGATTATGTTTTTCAACAGTGAAAATGCATGTCATTCTAACAAGCGAAGAAGTGAAAATATTTTTACAAATCATTTGTCAGAATATTCATTGTGGGTTTCATTTGTATATGATGTGTCTGTCAAAAGAACCTTTACTGCAAAATTCCATAAATTCAAAATCACTTTATATGAAGAGAACTGAGGCAGCAATTTTGAAATATGTATGAGTTGACATGTATTTACTTGTTAAAACACATTGAGATAAGAGTGACAAGACTTTATTTTGGAAATACACCAGACAAAAGTTTTTTTCAGGAACCAATTCTTCTATTACATCTCATCCTGGTTCTTATATAATCATAGCAGTGTCTTTCCTGCTTAAAATTTCTTTCAACTTCAAGCATTGATTTTTTTTTAAATTGCATTGGATTTCATGGGATTTCCTGTTAGCTTTCCTGTTTGCCATGTTATCACCTCATTGACAAAAAACTCACCAGCGTGATTGAAATGTCAAGATGGATGTAATAATTGCACTGGAATGTCATATCTTTTGTTGTCGTTTTGAAAAAAATGTAGTTTATCTGAAATCATGTACTGAATGATACAAATGTCTTCATTTAGGATTGGTAGATGCAGACTGGCATAGCAAACTTTTCTTCTTGTTACTGATGTCAGGGTTCATACAATTCTGAAAGTTCTGGAAAATTATTGAATTTTAAATCCTTTTTGAAGGTCCTGGGAAAATCTTTGAAAATGATGTTGATTCCTCTGTAAGTCATTGAAAATTGATGATTTTATAAAATCACAAAATGATTTGTAATAAAGTGATGTTTTAAAAATGATACCTGGAAAATGGTATTTTTGACTTCAAAAAGTTCTTGAAAATTGCTTGAGGAGGCCTTGAATTTTAATTTGACTTTGAGTATATGGATATGGTTAGATATGAATGATTCTAATGATAGTGTATGGCAATTGGTCATTCATTCATTCATTCATTCATTCATGCCTAGTTATTTACATACCGATGAAGCATAGTAAAAGGTGGTTTTGATATTTCTTGTTGATGTAGATCAAATCTTCAAAGAAGATTGTAATTATTGGAGGAGGTGCAGTGGGTGTTGAATTGGCTGGTGAGATTGCAACAGACTACAAAGACAAGGAAGTTACTCTGATTCATCCAAGAGATGTCCTTGTTGATGCTGACATTATTCAAAAAGCACAGAAACTTATGAAAGATCAGCTGACAAAACTTGGAGTTAACCTCGTACTTGGCAAGTATAGACTGTTTGAATAAAATTCAATATGACCTTTAAACATTCAATATGACCTTTGTAGTTACCATAGAAACTGAAAAGGTACGTGAAATTTAAAGTTCAAAATGTGATGACATCTAGGCCACAAATATCCAGAGAATGTGGATGCCAGCTGAATACTATGGGCACAGACTGTGTACAATGTGTAGTTGTGTTCCAGTAATTGTAAGGCAAATTTTATTTCAAATTACGTAAGTTAGCTGATATCCTGCAGGGCAAATGGCTGGGTAGAATGCTACAGACCGACTTCAGAATGTTTTATTTCTGAGCTGCAACAAGCCTTTGTGCTGGTAGGGTATATATATCACATATATGTACATGTAGCCTAAGGCAAAAGCACTGACCATTCCAGGTATGTAAGCGGTCTGAAATCACCAAAGTGCGCCTGCAATCTGCGCCGGCGCATTTCAAACTGCGCCCCCATTTTGCGCCGGTATATTGCGCCGCCCAAACTGCGCCCTTACTCTGCGCCAAAACACTTCCGAGTGTCACAACATCGAGTAGTCGCACTTGCGTAGCACTAGCAGGACGCTTTAGCAGTGTAGACTGTAGATATTAATATCCGTGCCCTAAAAAATGCAGCTAGAAAAATGATATGACATGTTTTCACGGAGTCTCG
The DNA here is from genome assembly GCF_041260155.1 of Ptychodera flava. Classification (NCBI taxonomy): domain Eukaryota; kingdom Metazoa; phylum Hemichordata; class Enteropneusta; family Ptychoderidae; genus Ptychodera; species Ptychodera flava. The sequence continues at coordinate 5,285,998 of NC_091937.1, read as the reverse complement.
GAGGTACGAGACCATGTTATGTTTGTATGGGACGGATTACACTCACTTGGCGGTATCGTGGCTTGGCCTCAGCAGCAGTCAAAATTTGTGAATTTTGCATCTCCATAAAGGCCAGGGACTTGATACCCGGGATCAAGTTAATCCCGTTCACCTTTGACATCCCCGGACGGGATCGAATGTTTATGTCTGTGTAAATTACGGCCACGATCAGTGTCCACAGGAGGTTGTACACAGGCCAATGTGTTGACATGCAAACAACAGATTATACGACACTGAATATAACGGCGAGACCGGTATACATGTACAGAGAAACAACGTTTCATGAAGCCCACAATGCTTGTAGCAATAACAGGTGTACTTCAACAGAAATGACAAAGGTACAGTCAATCTAGGACGCCGCTGCAACTGGCGTTATTACGTTCCGAATTCGGCTTACCCGGGGCTCTGGCTGCAACTGTACAATTATTGCAGCTAAACGATAGCGTAGATGTCGTGCCATTGCCAAGATACTCTGCTGTTTCTGATCGTTTTGTCTACAGAACTACTAAAAACTCTCTCAATTCGACAAGAAAAATAATTACGGTTTGAAATCGTGCATTAATTTATATTTATAAAATAATAAAATGTGACATCACCGATCATAAGAAACGTGGTGTTGAAGAACATATATTTTTTGAACAGAAGACTACGGCGTCCATTTTCTGTAAGTATAGGTACATGTAATCTAACTTTAGCAAACTTGCGAGTCAAACATCCGAAGAGTAACGTCAATATTTTTGGTTTTGTTCTACTCATGTTATAAAATAAGTCAAATTTCGGGAAAGTATCTGTACATTTTCGATATCTGTGCAGCGCGCAGCGCAAATGTGTAAACCGACTCTGCATTTATCCATCCTAAAGACCATGATCAGTTCGCGACTGCAGAACCCCCCCCCCCCCTCTCTCTCTCTCTCTCTCTCCCAAAAAAGTTTAGCCATTTGATGTTTTATTTTGCCGACATTTATTTAACGGTTCACGATCACAGCTCAATGTTGATGTCGATTTTGATTTACGAAGTTTCTTCGTAACTAGAGACATGTCACGGCCTGGAGCTAGTTATCACTATAAAAACATTCTGTGTAAACGTTTTTGCTTCCGAATGGAGGTGACAGGTGACTTCGTGTGTAAAATATTGAATGGCAATATGAATTTCACCGTTAAGAAAGTCTATGACTTTCAAACTAGTCGCACAAACAACAATAAACATGGCGGAGCAACGATACCGACATATTTTTTTTCTCGACCTCTGATGAGAGCGACTCGGTGAAATTTTCCAACCTGGTATTGGTTAGTATTTGGCTTTGCCCCATGTGCTGGGTTATGTACACGTAACTAATTATACAAAAGTTGTATTCTCTGTAAATCAATAAGCCTTTCGAACACGAAAGATTCGGATATCTGAACCTCAACATCGGTTACGCAGCTCGAAAGTTATCCTCCGAAACAGGACAGGAACATTGGTCAAAGCCGGATTTCGTATGGTATATAGATATGGAAACACGCAGCTCATTGTTAGAAAGCATGCAATGCATGATGCTCCCTAGCTTGGTCCTTGGATTGTTTCTTTCCGTCTCGCCCCTACACACCATCAATTGTCTAACAATCACAGGATTCAGTCACATGTGTCTTCAAATTTTGATACATTAATTCTACCAATCATCAAGCACGGAACACATCAAAAAACAATGATCGCGGCTACGGGTTCAAGGACGTTCGAATTCACGGGGAGAAACACCACGGATTTGTCGCAGAATTGTTATAACTAGCTTTATCTGTTTATGGAGAATATGGGCGATCAGCGTATGGTCGCACATCGAATCGACGCCAAGATATGATGTCCGAAAAGTTTAGTTTTGTTTTATTCAACTGAGACATCGCCTTTGTTATCGCCTAAACATCCTCGGGTTTTGTTTTCGGGCAGACTGCAACATGAATATCTTCCCAATGCATAGAGTACGGCCGTTCACGCAATCATAGACCCATGTGCTTTGGCAAACGCTCGGGCCATTTTTTTTGGACGTTGGTTAGAAACTAATGACAATATATAGGTGAAGATGTTACATCTGTCAAAGAGTATTGAAGATTAAATTACTTTCATCGATCGATAAAGAAGAGAAAGAATGAGTTAGTGAATATGGAATCAGAGACGGGAGAATCGAGGGTTTATGATCAATTGGGAACAAAAAATTTCGATTAATTGACTAACACAACCATAAAGGAAATTTTATTCAACTTTGAAAAAAGTCACCACCTTTCGTTGGCATAGGATTCCATGGCAATGGACCAACACATGATGTCGTTTAGGTCCTCAAAAATCTTCTAAAACGGCACGATGATAGTTACTAAAATGAATGAACAATTAAAAGCCCGTATTTAAATGACACGATATCAGTTGTCGTTTCAATTTTTTTCTTTTCTGTCAGAAACTCCACGATGATGTTTTGGAAATCAAATGGGAAATGCCATATTCTCGGTGCTCCGATCGATCCATCCATTGAGGTAAATTTCTCTGCCATGATCCGCCCATGGATGTAAAAAAATAGATGATCCGCCTCAGTAAATATCTGAAGTTTCTACAGGAAATCTCTCGTCCGTTCACGGATCTTTTTTCGTCTTTCATTTTAGTTTCAAGTTGTTTATAGGGTAAGGAAGCTAGAAATCCATCAAAACATCGCTCCAGGGTCTATGATCAAAAGCATGAGCGTGTTTTGTCATCAGCTGTCAGCAGGTCGTTTTCCGAACCGCGACAGGGACTCGGAAACCCGCCATAGTGTCACAGGACGCTAGACCTAGATTGTATGTAATTGTGTGCTATCGTTTTGGTCCGTTTTCAAGGTTAATTGACTCTGAATAGCCTAATCATGGTTGTGACTCCCGTTTTTGACATAACTATATAAAACCCATCGGGATTGAGTGTTCATTGCGTCCCCTTCCACTGTTACCACCACTTTGAATCAGTCTGTGGATCGTACGTCCCAGCCCGATCAGTCTCTCGCTGATTTTTAAAACCTGGTAAATAATGTTCTTCGTAGTCTGATATAATATTCTATTCTCCATTATGTAAAGATGAATGTCTCATTCATATTTTTATTTAGACGAATATATCAACTTCTTGGTGTTTGGAAATAAGAGTGTTGCAATAATTTCCATCGGGGACTTCAATGATGGATTCACTCAGCGATTCGCTCATGATACACAGCACTGTACTTCCATGGAGATTGTATCGCTGTTTTAGCAATGACTTTGATCGTAAGTTTTCATTCGACCAAAGTGATGAAATAATGCTGACAAGCACTAACTATGTACAGTCCGAGTTCACTTCACATTCTCACTATCGATCGCACTTTCATAGTGAGCACGTACACTTCAAGCCCTCACATTCGCTCTCCTAACTTTAGCCTCGCACTTGTCGATTTCCGGTACCCTTACATACCTTACGTCAGGAAGTCAGTCGTAAGGACGGTCGCATTTGCTGTTTGCACGTTAAATGAGAGTATCAGACCAGGTCTCAAATTCACTCGCAAATGTGCATCACAAAGCGAAATGGGAGTCTCAAGTTCAGTCGCAAACGTGATCGCACTTTGACTCTTCTATGAACTGAGAGTCTCAGAATCAGTCGCATTCCTTATCATTTGGGGTCGTCATGAATTGGAAGTAGCAATTATTGGACGATTCAAAGGCCGCAGAATTAGAGCAAGAATTACGGTCCAAGAGGTTCCGATCAAACAAGGGAATGAGTATGGAATGTTCGGTTTACGGCTGCACCGCCTATTCAGACACTGAGACAGCCAGGACACTCTCGCCATATACTGAGTATAGGCCAAGGGTTCCCAGACACTTCGCACCAAAACCACTTCGCACCATACCATCTCGTCCCATACCATTTCGCACCAAAACCACTTCGCACCAAAACAACCTCGTACCAAAACCACTTCGCCCCAAAAGTCATGTCCCCAAACCACTTTGCCCGAAACTTATCGCTAACTGGTAAAGCTGAAAATAACCACCTTTCTGTCATCCTGGGACTGAAATCTTGAAAGTGTACGCATTTCGCGAAATTGACATCGTGCAATTCCGCGCAAGGCACCTGAGTTGTAGCATTTGCGTGTTTCTATTTTCTTATTCTATCGTTTATGGTTTCATGCAACAATAAATGGTTCGTGGTAGCCAAAATGTCCTAACACATTAATGCTTCCAAGTTGCAGGTAAAAACAACCTTGTGATACGTCGTAACATCGTTGTTTCAGGACGAGTTGACGGTACTATACTTTGGGCGAAGTGGTTTTAGTACGATGTGGTACTTGGGGCGAAGTGGGGTTGGGCGAAGTAGTACTTGGGACGAGGTGGTTTTGGTACGAAATGGTTTTGGGACGAAGTTGTGTGGGGCGAACTGGTTTTGGTGCGAAGTGTCTGGACCCCGTATAGAGTTACCCTACGAAATGTATAATGGCAGAGATATTTGGCCATCGAAATAGTTTGAGAGTAAAATTTAGCGTCTTTTTTAACCTGTGAAAGTATTTACCGACAAGGTTTGGGTAGAAACTACAAACAGATTTAAAGGTCGATTTACGATGCAAATGACACCACAGGGGATTCAATCTCCGATGATGACGATGATGATGATTAAATATTTAAAAATGAAGATAAATAAACATATATTTGGACTCAGTAAATTTGTTGTTATTGTTGTTGTTATTGTTGTTGTCGTTGTTGATACTATTTGCAGAAAAGAACAAAGTATGCGCTGCAAATTTCAACACAGCCTAACTATAGGCCTACATGTGCGTCGCAAATTCAACACAGCCTAACTATACACAGATACATGTGCGTTGCAAATTCAATACAGCCTAACTATACATGTGCGTTGCTGCCTAACTATACATGTGCGTTGCAAATTCAATACAGCCTAACATTACCCAAGGGGTGTCACTTCATTGCCACACACTTTTTTTCGATCGCCAAAAATGCACCTAGCATGCATCGAAATCGGTAAAATTCGACGTAGGGTCAAAGCACATTAGTCTTTCTCAATAATACTCCAACATTTTTACCTCTTACCGATGAAAAGTCGAGAAATCAGCAAGTTTTTCAGCGTATCTGGACGTCTCTTACATTTCAGATTTAAAAGGCACGGCGGGGTATTGAGTCACGTGGGCGCTTTTCAAATCGAACCAATAGCAGAGCTGAATGGGCCAGCGTGAAAACCCGGAAGCAACGTATGTTTCTCACATCTTTGGAAAGAACGATCTCTTGCTGCGGGTGAACTGGAACTGTTAAAGTTACCAGAATTTCGTATGCAGACGCACGCAGACAGTGTCACCCATAGTCTTCCAAAGACGTTAGAAACTTACGTTACTGCCGGGTTTCACGCTGGGCCCATTCGTTCAGTACGGGCCGGGCTCTGCTATTGGTTCGATTTGAAATGCGCCTACGTGACTTAATGTAACGCGCGGTCTTTTAAATCTGGAATGTAAGAGACAACCAGATGCGCTAAAAAAACATGCTGATTTCTCGACTTTTATCGGTAAGAGGTAAAATGTTTGAGTATATGATTGAGAAGGACCAATGTGCTTTGACCCTACATCGAATTTTACCGCTCTCGATGCTTGCTGGGTGCATTTTGGCGAGCTCTGCTATTGGTTCGATTTGAAAAGCGCCCACGTGACTCAATACCCCGCCGTGCCTTTTAAATCTGAAATGTAAGAGACGTCCAGATACGCTGAAAAACTTGCTGATTTCTCGACTTTTCATCGGTAAGAGGTAAAAATGTTGGAGTATTATTGAGAAAGACTAATGTGCTTTGACCCTACGTCGAATTTTACCGATTTCGATGCATGCTAGGTGCATTTTTGGCGATCGAAAAAAGTGTGTGGCAACGAAGTGACAGCCCTTGGGTAATGTTAGGCTGTATTGAATTTGCAACGCACATGTATAGTTAGGCAGCAACGCACATGTATAGTTAGGCTGTATTGAATTTGCAACGCACATGTATCTGTGTATAGTTAGGCTGTGTTGAATTTGCGACGCACATGTAGGCCTATAGTTAGGCTGTGTTGAAATTTGCAGCGCATACTTTGTTCTTTTCTGCAAATAGTATCAACAACGACAACAACAATAACAACAACAATAACAACAAATTTACTGAGTCCAAATATATGTTTATTTATCTTCATTTTTAAATATTTAATCGTCATCATCGTCATCATCGGAGATTGAATCCCCTGTGATGACACTCGACTGGCTCGGAGTTACCTTCCCTCTCGGGTGATGTTATTACATACTTCACATACGTGTCGGAAAAAATTACTTCCATCCTCCGCATTTTAGTGACACATTTCACCATATTTCCCACGAAAAACATGAAAATTTCTTTGAAATCGCCTGACTAAACCAAAATAGACTATTAATACCGTGGTTTGACATTGAAACGTCGCAATGGCGCAGAGTAAGGGCGCATTTTGGGCGGCGCAATATACCGGCGCAAAATGGGGGCGCAGTTTGAAATGCGCCAGCGCAGTTTGCAGGCGCACTTTGGTGATTTCAGACCGCTTACATAGCTCACCATTAATAAGGAAAGACCCATGTGAGTCACAAAAGATTTCTCTGTTACTACAATAGTAACTATTGAATAGGATCGGCTGCTATCAGTAGTTTCAATGGCATTGCCAACGTACGCTTCACAAAATACAGGGAGATAACAGTATACTGGTATCCATATGCTGAATTCCCTTTCAGACCTGACTTTCTGATAACTTACCAGGTCTACCCCTAAGGGTTTTGGCCTGAAAGGGTTAAATTACATACTGTGTTTCCTTAAATTTCATGAATATTTTAAAACAAGATAGGTTGAGTGTAACTGAATGTAACTCCATGTCTCAACATTGACATTTTCACAAAATTCACATCACGTTAATGTACAATGTAGGTGAAGCATGAAATATATACAACACCTTATCATTAAAAAGTTTGTCAAATATGTTGAATTTTAGCAAAACGACAGTAAAAGATACATCAACCGTACAGAAAAAAGTTATATCATTAAATTGTCTGGATATGAGGAATAGGAATAAATGTAACATTACTACAGATTATTTCAAATGGACCAAGGAATTAGAATGAATGAAAATTTCAAAGTTTGGAAAATTATGAAAATTATAGTGCGTCCTCAGGGAAATTTTCTCAGTATTACTACAAACCTGAGACTGGGATCAGTATTGTGTAGACTCATTAGACAGTGTTAGCTGTGCATATAGACAGCTAATAATAGTTTTAACTTTGTATATTGTCAGCCAATCACAGTTTCGACTTTGTATATTGTCATCCAATCACAGTTTTGACTTTGTATATTGTCAGCCAATCACAATGCCCCAAAAATACTTGAAATGATTGTTAAATGTTTTCGTAATCTCTTTTTTTCTTCTAAAAATTAATTTTCTCTTTGCTTCATATTATGTAATTCTTGTGACATAATTTTAGATGCCTCAAGATCTGGTGATGCACCGATTCAATTTGAATTTGTGCATGGTTACGTTGTTTGTCAATTTCGTATATTGTTGAATAATTTATATTTCAGGGGAGAGAGTGAGCAATTTGTCAGAGTTGCCACGGGAACACACAGCTGAAATGTTTAAAGTTCTCACAGACAAAGGAACTGAGATAGAAGCTGACTTGGTTCTTTTCTGCACTGGCGCCAAAGTCAACTCATCGGCTTATGAAAACAGCTTAGGTGAGAGACCAATTAGGCTTTGTAACATGTCCTACCTTTTGATTTTGTCAAAAGGAGAAGATATTAGTGTCCTTCTCTTCATTTCTACACTCCATATCTCTGAAGAAATGAAAGCAGCAATATCAGTCATACATTTATCTATAATGTCACTTGACACTCACAGGGCATAGTGGATTTTGGCATTACTCTCTAGTTTATAGTCAGAAACTGAAAGGAAAATGAAAAAGCAAAAAATAATTCAAGAAATTCTATGCATCATGATTATTTTTATAGTATGCCATAAAAAACAGCTGATTATAGGATAGGATTCTTAGTTGAATTGTTGGGTTGACGATTACTCTTGTCTGTAATTTTTCATGATTAATTATTGCCATGCAGGCTGCATGCCACATGTTCCAGTACAGTGATTCTAATTTATCTAATTTACATGAAATTAAATCTCAACTAAGCTTCCTTCATTTGGTAAATCCCTGGCTTCTTTCATGTTGGCATGGAGAAGTATGCAGACGCCATAAACTCACCTCCTACTCTCTCCATTTTAAATACTCTACATTCTTGATTTAATGTTTTGTTTGTATTGACAAAGTTATACGAGCCAAGAGGTCAGCCATTGTGTGCTGGGGTAGCTACCCGTACAATGTCCTCCTGTCACCTTACACTCAAATATAGCTTCTTAAAGAGGATGGGTATTACTGACGCCAGCCCTAGCCTTGCGTCCCTGCAATGGCATTATTTCTACTGTAGTAAACATCGTAACTCACTTGTACTACTTACTTGTTTGTACTTTTTATTGTGACAATCAGGGCAAAGCTCAGTTTCCCTTGTGAACACATTCTAAAGCAATCTCTGGTTTGCCTATGCATTGGTAGTTACAGCAAATATACTTTTCAAGGTTACCAATTCATACTTCCTTTTAAAAGAGAAATCAAACACCACAGATGGCAACAAAGAAAATTCTTAATTGTTGTGGAATTGTCCATTGATTCAAATTACACACCTGTTGGAATTCTACAATTCCACAGCACACTTTTTCAGAGAAACAGCACTTTTAACAATGATATATAGCTGTTTGTTAGGACTTGATGACTATAAAAAGACTACTATAAATGTTCTCCTAAGCAGACGGTTTTATATTCAATAGTTGAGTAAAGTTCAGTCACCTACATGTAACATGCACAGCCATGTACTATGTAAATGCTATAATTGGTTTTGTAGTAATGTTTTCAGAATTTAATACTGGGGTATAAAATATAATTATGTAACATAATGATAGAGTATAATAAAATGTGTAATTGTTATGGCAAAAAGCTGCCATAAAATTGAAGAATTCTCAGCTATATTTCCATTTAACATTTGACAGTTTCAGTTGAGGTTTGGAATTTCTTGACAGTGCATGGTCCTAAAAGCTCAGAAGTTCACATGCAGAGGTCGAGTGCATACAGTACTGCCAGTGTCTGTCTGTCTTAGGAAATGATACAATACAAATTCCAAATGCTTGTTACAATAAAGCTTGTTATTCCAATAACACATTTCCACTTTGTCCCAAATGTCAGCTGATAAGATGAATGAAAGAGGTCAATTAAAGGTCACGGAATTCCTGCAAGTAGAAGGCTGTGAAGATATCTATGCTATTGGTGACTGTAATGATGTCAAGGAAACCAAGATGGCATACAGAGCGGAACAACAAGCTGACTTGTTAGTCAGCAACTTGGTCAATGAAGCCAATGGTAAAGCAAAGAAGCCGTACAAACCAAGTAAGTTGAAATTTTGTCATCTTTAATTGTCTGACTTTCAATCGTTAGATCAGATGTTGGCATTTTGCTGAACCACATGACTAATAATCTTCAGAGAGTGTTTGTTCATTTTGTTGGCCAAGTTTATGCTAATCATGAAACCGAGGTACCAGGTAGTTTGCTTGAGGTTGTTATTTGTCAAATAAGTGACACAAATCCACCACTCATTTGGAGACCATTTCAGTCATGAAAAGGGTGTGATGAAGCTTACAATGATAGGGCCGACTCGCAGCGATTTCGAAGCTGTTATCCAATTGGGTGGCTGAATCTTACCAATATAATGAAAACAATACAAATAGACTCCCTAAGTGGCTGTGAATAGTGACAATCGACCAATCAGATATAACCTTGCAAACACGCTGCGAGTCAGCCGCAATGATAAGGGGACATTAAGTGTCAATTTTGATGTTTTCATCATTTTGTTTCAGAGAACAATTTTATTTCCATTGTTTCCTGCTGAATGTACGTTGAAATATAGATTATAACCTCATCAAGGAGTATTGTTTGAAAATATTTTCCAACAACCTGTAGACTGTTTCGGCATCTTCATGTTTCCAACAACACTGATGTTTTGCTTGGAGAATTTCTGTACTGACGCCCTCTATTGGTCACATACTGATTGTTCTCATGTTTTGATATTCACAGAGGGTGTCATGATGGTGGTGTCACTCGGCCGCAATGGAGGTATCTTTCAGTTTGGCACATCTGTCTTTGGACCATTTATGACGAAAAAGATTAAAAGTGGAGATTTGTTTGTGAAAAAGTTTTACAAGGATTGGGGACTGAAAATGCAGAAGACATAAGTTAAACAGATGATCCAAAGTGCAGCTATTTTCTTAATCTGTGCACAGCTCTTGCCAAGAAGTTCAATATCTATTTAGCATTGTACTTGTACAAATTTTTTCCAATTATTCTGACATACAAAAAGTGGAACCTCTCAGATTCAGATTATTGACATTCCAAGGGAACACACAGTTACCTTCTTGCTACCATGGTTTGGACTCATCCTATTGTTTTTTTTTATGATAAATTTGGACTTCTACATAGAGAATTAGGGGTCAAAGGGTTAAAAGGAGGGATTGCCCACAGCTTTCCTAATAGATTCTGAGCGATTGGTCTAATTATCTCTGTTTCATTGTTTGACCAGTTTGTGACTTTGTTGGGCCGCTGTGGAATTTTTATAACCAAAAGTATTAAATCTTTGAATGAGTAATACGTCAACCCTAGATTGATGGGCAGATCATTTTTTTTTTTGGATGGAAGCCTATTCAAATATTAATGACAAAAAAAAAATAACAAATTCATGAAATGGAATATACAAATGTAAGATCAATATTCTGATAAGCCATTATGAAATTTGAAACTTTGTATTTCTGTGAGTTATGTCATATTGCTTGCCAGTGATGTCATGAATTTTTTAAACATTGTTTGTAGATTTGTAAAGATTTAACAATCTGTCAATCATACCCAATCAAGGGACACACATGTTCCTTCCACTGATAGTGTAACACGGAGAGTATTAAGATTCACTAGCAAGATTAAAACCCTCTTCCTGCCAAGTTCATATTTCACCATCAGGACTGGTTGGTTAAAACTGGCTGAGCACAACCCATCTCAAATGGTGCATTTTAACAGAAAAATGGACATTTGAATGCCCCTGAAAATATACGTACCGAAAACACACTTTTTACAGACTAAAGCTGCTGTGACAGACCAAGACAAGTTGGTGAAATTATATTTTGTTTTGGTTCAATACAAGTTTTCCAAACTTAGTTGATGGGGATGTGATACTATTTGGCATGATTAGGGTTAACCAGAGAAAGATCGACCATATTCTCAAAATCTCTTGTGTCCGGCTTTTTTCTTTTTCATAATACTTGTATCATTGTTTCCTTTTGTACACATTTGTTTATTTTCACAGTAAAGTGGCCTACAGTGTCTTTGCTTTTTACAGGTGTATGAAGTAGTTGTAGTTACCAGGTTTAGCATTCATCCCACCATTAAGTCAATACTCTGCCAAAGTATATAGCTTCAATTTCATGATCATATCACCATTGACATGACAGTCTGCTGGAGGTTTTTTCTTCAATTTACAATATTGCGATATTTATATACTCACATAGGGCAAGTCTATGTTTCAGTAATCTAAAGATATGAGTATGTCAGTTTTTAGATAATAATGTGGTACGTTTGGTGAAACTTCACAGCACAAGTGTGTTACTCCTACTTCTTGTTAGGTTAGATTTGAGCCACAACCTGAGAGGCAACTTCAACACAATTTCGTCAGCATGAAAAGCTATCTCTACTTAATGCAATTTTCATCCAGCCTCCCTGATGAAGACTGAACGCGTAAATTGATAACTTCAAGAACACACTAAGAAAGTTTTAATTGAATGTATTATATCATACCATCAATCTAGAAACTGGTAGTTTCAGTGTGCAAATTTACATTTCAATCATTCTTGCCAGAGTCACAACTTTTCCAAATAATGACACAAAAGGAATGATTTGTTTCTATGATGATTTCATAAATGCAAAGAAAACAGAATTATTTTGGTATAAAACTATAGAAATGAATTAAGTGTCAGGAGAGTCTTCAGTTTTGATGTGAAAGGAATGGTAAAATAAAGGGACACTTCATTCCCTATTGCCTACTTGCTTGTATTTTCCATATTTACTTGTATATTGTGAATAAAATCCTGTTTAATACAGACATTTGCAATGAGTAACTTTCTATAGAGAAGAGAATAGCAAAATGTGGATTGGAATCTTGCCATCTGCTGCATGGTGTGGAAATGGTTGGAAAAATATGCAGAATCATACTTCAATGAGCTGAAAAAACTCCATACTCCTTGTATCCCTCTGAAAAGTGACTGTGATGGCCAAGGTTTAGAAATGTGATAACACACATCATTGGTATTGGTGTGATCATTCAGTATCCGTGTTTGTGTGAAACCAACATGGGACACACATCGGACACACATTCAGTGAAGGCAATTTGTTGAAAATAACAACCACATATCTGGGGGTAGGGAATTGAAAAGTTGCTCACCAAAGCAAATTAATCCCTGCTCTGGCAATGTCTCACTGACTTTACCATATGGTATGCCTTGCCTGTGATTTCTGCAAACCAAAGATTGGAAATTATTTCCACCTTGTCCCCAGGCAGGTACACATACCTGTATCGTTTCACCTACATAGCCAAGAGTTAACCTCCCCATATAGGCTATCAGGCAGGTATAGCCTACTATGGTATACATACCGGTACTTCATGCACTTCATACTGTTACACAGAAATGATCAACGCACCAAGGCTACAGGCACATCTCTCTGTAAAGTGTTATGGTAGGAATAGAAGTAATATATGATTGGATTAGTGTGAAAATATTCAAGCCAGGCAATAGTGAAATTACAAACATTTTTACTTCCTTTTTCTTCAAATTACACAATGTGAAATTTTAACTTATCCGAGAAAATGTTCAGAGAGACTGAGTGACAACATTCAATAAATGATTTGTGAACACAATTACAAACCTACGATTTTTGTTCAGAATAATACTGGAGAAAAACAAATTACAAACACCACAATCTTATTATAATAGCTAGGTTAAACCAACATGTAAAATGGTACAATCTAGAGTCAAACTGTGATAAAGCAAACCTGGAAACTAATACATGTTCTCTTCAAACAGTCTGAAAGTGCACAAAATGTTAATATGTAAATGAAAGTTTGAGTGCTTCCTTTCAATCTCATCAAATATGACATCTACCAGATTGCTGTGTCAGCAATCAGTGTCACTTTTGAGAAAATGTTTCCTTCTTTAAGTAGGTAAGAGAAGTTACGCTGCAGAGTTTTTGTATGAAAGTTACCGGGAGGAAGAGTGGAGAAGGGTTATTGGGGTAATGTCAATGCCCCCTCCCCCTACCCTTCTGTCAACCTCCTCACTCTAGCTTATTGGAAGTGTGTTTGTTATTTCTGTAACAATCTATCTGGAACCACAGAAACACTGCCCTTCAGTCTTTGCACAGATTAGCTTTTGTCCAGAATGAAAATAAATTGAAATTTGGCGATGATGTCATGGCTTGTAAAATCTTCAATTTAAAAAACAAAACCATATTTGCAAATTCATGCACACAACTCAAACATAGGGTACCTGGCTCCAGCAATGAAATATGCTCAATAATAAAACAAACTTGTACAAGAAACTGTCCTATCTGTTTAAGCCTCACTGTAAATTTGCTCTCTTTGTCACTGTAACTGAACTCTGGAAGTCATTCTAAATGTCCACTCAGATCATCTTATATCAATATCAAACTTCAATATAATTTTCGTTTTTGAATTTCAATGAATATTAACACATCTTGGATGTAAAATCAGAGCAGATAGTTTGATGTAAACCAAAACATGATACAATCAAACAAACTCTTTTCTTTGCAATTTTTAGTGTGTAAAGCTATGATTTGGGATCAAACCTGCGTTATTCATTCATATTATCGTAATATGTTGAACTTTTGATGAGCTACTGACATTTTATAATGTACTTATTTCTGTTTTTGTTTGCGTAGATTTTGTTGCCGTAATTATCATATCTTGTGTGTCTTTGGCTGGGCTGTCAATTCAAATGCAGGACAAAGAAAACCATGGATTCATGTTCAGTTTTACATTTTTGTAAAACTAAATTCAACCTCTCTGTAGTGTTTGAAAGATATTTCACAATATCTGGCACAAAACTCTGTGCATTCAAGCTAAATCTTCACTAAAAGATAAACAAAAATTATCTAGAATCCCTAGTAAATATATGTGAACAAACTAAAACTAATACTGGCAGCAAAACATCTGCTTTGGCAAAAACTTAGAAGAGTAAAAGTATGCACAAAAGTGTGACTATGATTTTACTTGCTACTATTCAGATAACAGATTTGGAAAGCCGTATTACTGCTGGACGTTATTATCAATGAACCTAAGGGACCTTTCATAAGATAAACACACAATGTACCATATCATATTAGAGCCTCTACACAATGGTCCCTTAACTTACTGGCAAGTGGTCTCCGACACAAACAGTCAAGGTGAAACTATCTGTGTTCACGTTGTGCCTAGTTTGTATAAATTCATACCTATATAATATGAAGATACACATGAAAAAAATGTGAAAATACATAATTTATATAAAATAGGACCCTATATATTAATCTGCTATATGAACTGCAATTTCACAGAGTACCATAGCTACACCCCATACTTTTTTGCTTGACAAAATTATCAATATATAAATTATCAGTTGTAATATAAATGTAAATTTTGATTATATAATATATCCATCATAACAATAGTTATAATACCTTATAAAGGTTAAGCAGACACAATTTGCCATCCCCTGGGTTACACAATTTTCCTGTTCATTTACAAATTCTACGAGTGCCTCATTTCTATAACAGCTAGGGCTGATATAGGCATGTAATCATCTGTTTTACAAGAGTAAACTTTAGTATTTGTATGATTGGAAAGTAACAGAATCAGGACAAGAGATTTTGAGACTGTAATCTGGCAGTATTAGCCAGTATGAAAATTTACTATGTTTCTGAAAGCGGTGGGTGGAGGGGGTTAAAGAATGAGGTAGACCAAAGACTATGTTTTACTGATTGAAAATCATGTAAAGGTTGAGTTAATTTACAGTCGTCTTGATGCTGTTGCTTGCTAGCATGACTCAGTATGACTCAGCATCTTGTGTGTACAGGTACCACACACAGAATCAACTTTTGAGAGGTCTAATACAGCTGATTACACAAGATCTCAACATTGCTTTTATAATCATCATCTGTACACAGGTGATAGTAATTCCAATCTATGGTGACATGATGAAGAATTGTGGTGCCAAACACAAACCAAATAACATGGTGTAAAAAATGTCAGCCACCTGAACCACACACATTAAAATGAAGAACGTTTTTGATGACAGAAATATTTTTTGATCGATGGTTATAGTGAGATAAAATGTAATTAATTTAATAATACACTAAGTCTTGCTTTTGTCATGAACAATGGAACAAAACACAACTAAATCCATTAGCATTTGTGGTTGAATGCAAAGACTCATAATACAATAAAAAATATTTGTTTCTGACTCTTGTGAGATGGCTTGTCTTCTTTGCTGTTAAACAATTGTACACTTTATTTCAGAGACAAGCAGTTTTCCTCAAATCATTGTAGGAATACAAAACACCAAACAGCAGTACACAATGCAGAATGCTATTAGATCTGTAGTTCATTGTCTGTGTCACCGTATCTCAGATGGTTACGTGGCTTGGGTATTGTTAAGTCGGTAGTAGACTCCCTGCTTGGCCATCAGATCTGAATGCTTTCCTTTCTCCACCACTTTGCCATGTTGGATTACGAAAATCATGTCGGCATCTTGTATGGTGGAGAGTCTGTGGGCTATGACAATGCATGTACGCCCTTCACTGGCTTTATCCAGAGCCTCTTGTACAACCTATGCCGTGGGAGGAAATATGAAAATACCGGGTATTGTATATGGCTGAATATGATGCTAGCAGGTACACAGTGGTCATATACAACATATTATTATTACTCATAACACAAAGATGACTTCAGATGTGGAATGAAGTTTGTGAGGCTGTTTTTTGCATTTTGGAAAAAAAAGACCAAAGTTAAAAAAAAAAGACCAAAGTTAAAAGGAGACAATTTTGAAGAGTAATTTCTAAACTCTCCCATACCATAGAGCAAAGTGTATTCTTGTCTAGGTAGAGTAAGTCTTTGTTAATTAAATTATTCATGGGAGGGTAAAAAATTATTTGTTAAGGATGTGTTGAAAACTCTACATCAAAAGGAGAAATGAAGATATCTCATCTGGTTGTGAAACTTGACATTTCACCCTTTGTGGTACAAATTACAATGAATTTCTTCAAATACATCAAGATATGTTATCAAAGAAAGATAAGAATACGTCGTGTACATGTGAATGGTCAATGGCTAGACAAAATCATAATCCGTGCCCTTTGAACTCTCACCTTTTCACTCTCTGTATCCAGGGCAGATGTGGCTTCATCTAAGAGCAAGATCTTTGGGTTTCTGACAAGAGCCCTGGCAATGGCCACTCTCTGTTTCTGACCTCCAGATAACTGAGTGCCTTTGTCACCAACCTTGGTTTCGTAACCCTGTCAGCGTAATTACAACAGAGACACATTCTGTCAACTTTTTTGACAATAACACCACAGAGCATCATGGTAAAGACATCAATGTTCAAGGACGTCTTCACCACTGGCATGTTCCAATTATACAGAGCACAATCTGATGTATGTAAATATTCTGGATTGATCACGAATCATTATTTCTGGATCAGCATACTGAAACAATACTTATAGTTTGCATAGATTAATACTACTGTGTTGAACTTCAAGCAATCGATAGGTTTGAAATATGAACTGTGAGGGCGCTATACATAAAACTGAATGAGACAAAGCACCAAGAAAACTCTTTCATGGTGTATATTATGTTCAATACAGTTAAACAGTTCATGAATGGGATTCACATGACATTTCCATGGATTTTGCAAGCCTACAGAGTCTATAAACGTAAGGAGGTAGCAAAAAATGTTGGATGGGCTGGCTACTTACCGCTGGTAGAGAATCAATGAAATTGTGTATATTAGCATTTTTGGCAGCGTCAATGATTTCTTCCATGGGTACGTCCCTGGAGTTGTCACCATATGCGATATTCTCAGCAATGGTACAGTCAAAGAGCACAGGTTCCTGGGACACAATACCAATCTGTTTTCTCAACCATTGAATGTTCAACGCTGTCAGGTCATTGCCATCTAATGTCTGTCAAAGTTAAACCATAAAAATATTGATTAATGGACAGAATCAAGACTTTAAGATTTTCTTGTCACTCTATTAACATTCTGAATTTCAAGACACTTTTATCTCTTGAATACTTGTTTTATTACATTTGTGATAAAGCACCAGTCTTTGATACAACAAGCTCAAACAAATTATGTCACATATTTAACATTATACTCCTGTCTTTTGAATTATATATGCATTATGACATTATGAATTGTTCAGGCCATACTGCTTGGAGATATCTGTGACTACTGATCTTACTATTGATACTATGAGACTACTGTGACTAAAACAAAATACAACATTTGTCACTTGATTGCATTCTTTAAAGGAAAACTGTCATCAGAACTGCGCCTGTGCGAGTTTCTTGTTTATAAACAATGTATTTCACGCATAACATCTAGATGCACCTCATCATCTTAGCTGCAACATGTAAGTTATACGATATAGATTATGACATACATGTTTTAACTTTCATCAATCACCATCGTACCATGGATACAGTGCTTTATGGGTCCCGCATGACCTTAGAGCACAGTTCTGACGACTGTATACCTTTAACAACTACACTCTACTGTATAGCTTTGTGATTGCCAGCCATTATATTTACACACTGCAATAGCTAAGTGAAATACAAATTCACTCTGACATTTTTAGCTAAATTACGATACAGTATCCCATTACTGCTACAGCGTGGTCTGTGACCCCTGACCTTGCACTTTGACCTTTCAGCTGGAACACTTCATAAACATCTTTCACGACAGTAAAAATGTCATAATGTGATCTACAGCCATGTATAATGATTTCACAAAAATAAATCAAAAGATAGGGTATTATATTACAGTACAACACATAAAACATCTCAATTTTCCACAACTTGAACTCTTTGCACTAAGACTTGCGAGTCAACTTACCACTTCTCCTGCCAGTGGATCATAGAATCTCTCTGTAAGCTGGATGGCTGTACTTTTACCGCAACCACTGCTACCAACCAGAGCTACTCTCTGACCAGGGCTCACTTTCATATCAAAACCTCTCAACACTGGTACATCTGGTCTGGTTGGGTAACGGAACTTAATAGTGTGGAACTGCACCTCAGAATTGCACACCTCCTGCAAAAAGATTTACACAGTTAACCCTTTGAGTGCTGTAATTTTCCCATCAAAATTTTAGTGTAAATTTTACCCAATTTTTATGAATTTTTCTGTATTTTTTTGATAATTTTGGACCAAACGGATATCACATTTCATTGGCTACAGTTTTTCATGAAAGTTTTGGCCAAAATCTGAAAAATCTTGACTTGAGTACATTTTATTAAGGCAATGAAAATTGATTTTGGTGCTCAAAGGGTGAAATATACGGCTATGTGAAATCATATTTGAAAAAATATGACCATAAATTATTTCTTAGATTCAGAACAGAAAAACAACTAAATAAATGCATTTATATTCCTGAAATTGTTTGTTTTCTATAGCTAAAATAAACTATTAAGTTATCTGCTAACATCTCAGTACTCAGTGCTGTTGTAACTGAGTAAGTTTCACTTGAGAGAAATGCGCCATGAAATTTAATGGTTTTGGGGAAAACATAAGTTTCTCTGCGGTTGCAATGTCAGAAAATTGGTCGAAATTTTCAGAAATTATTGGCTAATAGGAGTGTAGTTTCTTTGTAACTTGTTGCAGAAATCAATCTATGTTTTGCTCTGATGTACAATCTATTGGTAATGCTGAACTGTCAGCTAATATTAATGTTTATTTGATACAACGGTTTGTCAGCTGTTTCCTTGTATTCTCTGAAGTATAATATCTGAATGTGATATGAATGTCACGTTTTTTACAGTTTAATGCTGCATTAACCTTGAAAAGCAACTAACAAGTGCTGGTAGTATCTGAATATTACATACACTATACAAACTAAGTGCTATCTATATTAAAATAATATTTGTAATCTATACTGTAGGTAGATGTATTCAGTAGTTCTAGGTTCACTTTGCATTGGTAACGTTACTTCACAAATCACAAAACAATATACTCACAGGTTGAAGTCCATCAGTACTGCTGCTGTCAATTTCTGGTTCTCTGTCCAGAAGTTCAAAGATGTTATTGGCGGCAATTTTGGCCTTGGCTGCATCAGGGGCAAAGGCGCTGGCTTGACCCAATGCCATGGCACCAAATGCAATACATGAGAATACCCTATATGGTTTGAAAGGAAAAAAGTTGGAATTAGCCAAGCAGGTAAAACTCTGACACAGATTTATGAAACTTGGTATGCTTTACAAGCACTGCAATTGTATCTGTTGCAAACAACTAGAGTAATACATAGTGGTTTGCTACAGGGTAAAGTGTATGAGACAATTCGACTTTCAACTGGCTTATACTAGCATACATCAGTGGTCATATAAACTTCAAACACTTGTGTAATTCTATAGAGACGTAGTTTGTAAAGCTATCAAATACCTGTTAGTTAATGCTTGTTTTTACAAACTGCTTTGCAAATACTTTGCATGTGTATGTCTTTTCCAAGTATTAAATAGATCTCTTCACATACAGTGAACCTTTCTTGTGATATATTCCTGTATCACATGCACAAGCCAAGTTTGTCGTCTCCGAACAAAAAATACGGGATTTATTCTCTGGTCGTTCTACGTCACGACAACCCGCGTCTATGTCATCAATTTTGGTGCGTCGGACCTTTTTTTTTTGTCGATCTTCGTGTTGCTTGTAAATATGTAAACAAACAACATGGCGGCCGATGTTTCTCCAACGATCAAAAGTCATGTAATGAAATCGATATTTTCACAGACTACGACATTACTAATCCGAACAATGTAAACACAAGAGTGTACCGCCTGTATATTCCGAAGGAATTACGTGAATAATTTGCAGAAACAACGAACTCGAAGCTGGTAGCGTATACCGTGGGTTCCGTGCGCATTGCAAACAGGGTCAGGCGCGACGTTTACAGTGTTCGCGCCGTCGAGATTCAGTCGATAGTTGTTCCCGAAAAATAGCGTATCTTCGTCTGTGATAAATTTCTAGGACTATGCTATCTTTGAAATAGAGTATAACTTTGCGGAAGGTAGCCTACGTGAAGACCGAGTGCTGTCATTTGCTCCACACACGAACGAACGTGAGCGCTAGCGCACACGACGGACGACTGGAAATGATTGACAACTTGTGCACGGCGTACTGATATTTATTCCTACAAAAGTTTAAAAGTGGAATCGTCACGGAAAACTTATTTTATTTTGAAAAAAATAACGAATTCTTGGCTTGTGCATGTGATAAGTATATTATTCCCTAATATTTTTCTTCGTTCAGCTCGGAAAATACTCGTGACATAATGACCGTGTCACCACTGGTCTCCGACTCGTGGTGACACGGTCATTTTGTCACTCGTATTTTCCTTCGCTGAACGAAGAAAAATATTAGGGAATAATATCTATCTGTATCAGATAAGCATGACTAATATTTCTCATTTTTTGTTGTATGATTTTCTACAAATTTTTCCCAGAGATGTCAATGTAACTTGCTATATGTATGACATGACTGTACTGTTGGCTAAACAAAATATATCTATTTCAAGTCTTCCATTGAACTTCTGGCACAATTTATCTCCTTATATTAATACTGAAAACACACATGACCAGACAAAGCATAAGGTATGGTAATAATTGATATGACTTACAAGAAGACATCTTCAAAGGTCATTTCTCCCAACTCAATCATCCATGCTCCAAATCGGAAAGCAACAGCATGGACAAGGAACACCATTCCTTGGGCAAATCCAAATGTCAGACCATATATGTGGGCTTTTCTCAGGGAATCTTTGTGAGGTGGGTAGAGCAGGTCATGATAGAGCTGATAAAATGTCTTCTCTCTGGTTAATGATGCAACTGTTCTCATGTTCTCAATAGCTTCTGATGCAATCTGAAATGAGAAAAACAAGACATTTAAAATTGTTGTTGATATGTAAAGTTACCACTATCAATCTTTTGATAGGGACATGGAACTTTGTCAGGTCTCATAATACTTTGTGATTTGTCATGGTAACTGTTCTAATGGTGTCATACTCATTTGTGTACACCTCCTGATGCTGCAATCTGCAGCTGGAGTGCACAGAGAAAGTACAACACATTATTGCCATCTGTAAAAACAATCTTACAGTAGTTTCTGGTATTTTGTTTTCACTGTTTTCAGTTTTGTTAACTTTCTTTACTCTGCAATGAAACAATAAGTAGCCCCCCCCCCCCCCCAAAAAAAAAAAAACAAAACCAAAAACCCCAAAAAACCCTCCTGTTACCCAATCAGCAAACAGATCAAAACAGACCGCCTAACTGACCTTGTTTCATGGAATATGGTTGCAAATACACTGCACATGATCTGCCAGTACGTATTGACTGAAATATCCTACTGTACAGATATACAGAAGTTTTCAACTATACTGTTGCTATCATGTGTATCATGAATAAATCTAGTATGAGTCTTGTTGCTATTGGCCAACTTGAAGACCACACTTCTAAATCTAATGTCACTTTTTATCAAACGAT
The DNA here is from genome assembly GCF_041260155.1 of Ptychodera flava. Classification (NCBI taxonomy): domain Eukaryota; kingdom Metazoa; phylum Hemichordata; class Enteropneusta; family Ptychoderidae; genus Ptychodera; species Ptychodera flava. Next base: position 5,264,028 of record NC_091937.1, on the reverse strand, counting down.
TATGAACCATTACCTTGCCAGCTCCTTCCAAAGCATCCTTGTCTGATTCAGCATAGCCAGTCAACATCTTCATGTGAAGTGCGCCACCAATGGCCATAAATGGAACACACGCAAGTACAATCAAAGTCATCTGCCATCCAAAGTAGAAAGCCAAGATGATACCAGTTCCCATGTTGGCAATGTTCTGCACCAGTGTAGCAATACGGATACCTGCAGCCTGTTTTGAGATGGAATAGATGAATCCTAAACATCTACCAGAATTTGTGTTACATCTTACTGCAATTTTCATCGTTTGCACTCTCTGTTTCAAGAGACTGAAGCTAACATTACTGAAAGCCATGTTGCTATGAAACTCTTTGAAGCACTGTATACTGATTTTTCACTTTGATGTCCACTAATGCGAGTGTTCTGACAATAATATGACAGTATTTAGGGTGTTTGAAATAATGTTTGTTTGCTACTTTGAAAATTTCATTGCATCGTTTCCTGATTAATTTGTATGAAAACACATCTGAAGTTTATTACCACTTCTTGTGTGTTTGCATTACTGCAGTCTTCATGATCTCATTCATAGTTTTATGGTATCATTTTCATGAAATAGTCTGATTTTTTGAAATATGCTTTTCAGCAGTTCAATGAATAATATATTGCATCAGCACAAAGGTCACATCTGCAAATTTCAATATCTGGTGGGTATGCCATAAGAGCAATGGTTGCAGTCTTATTATAAAAGTGAAAGGCGTATTAATCTGCAATAATTGTCTACACAAAGATTGTACTTCATTTTAATATTACTCCACATTACAGGTCATTCAAAGCCATATTCAAAAGAGGAATGATTTCCATAAAAATGTTGGTCACAACCTTCTTGCACTGGTGCTACCAATGGTCTGAATTACTAAAATCTCTCTCTGTGGTTGGTGCATACATAATCATACACAATTGACATTATCATTACTTACGCCCTGAACCATAGAAGCATCAGAGGCAAGTCTTGTGGTCAGAGCACCTGTACTGTTTTTCTTGTCGTCAAACCAACCAATCTCCTGTATTTGGTCAAGACGAAACAACATTAGAAATTTTGAGTCCTCAAAGACTTTTCTCCAGCATTTTTGACTGGTTTTAAAACCCAATTACTCTATCAAAACAATATAGTTGGATACTGATGAATACTGGAAAGTACAACACAATATTCTATGACTGAACTTGTCACACAAGAGTTAATAATCTTCCTTACACTGTAGTTCTATGAAACATCTTCTGTATATGGGATCTGTGTACAAATATAGAAGTTCTAAAAAGCCAGAATGAAGTTAGAAACATGAGGTAAAATGTACATGTTTGGTGTTCATCCAATACAATTACTTGACATTTTGTCAATGGTTACTTTGACTTTAATGAGCTACCTTCAAATATTTCAGGCAATGGCTCACCGTATTCAACAGAAACTCTACAAAACGGTATCAGTATTCAATGAAAATTAAGCATTCTGGGATACAAAACACCATGTGTGAGAGAGTGGAAGAGACTTATCAAAGATATGTGACTGTACTTAGCTGTCAAACTTGCTACAACTTGCTATGTGCTGATGTCTGCCGAGTGTTTGTATAACGTACCTGTCTGAGCATGGCTTCAAAGGACATAAACCTCATTCTAAGAGTGAGTTCCTCTCCAGACTTTCCAAACATGGATGACTGCAAACCAAGGACAAATATGTTGACACTGCAGCTTACGAATTCCACTGCAATATTTTGTTTTGCTAATTGAAGGCTTATACAGTATGAATTCTACTCTCAGACTCCGCATATTGCACATTCAATAACAAATCATGTACATCATGTTACTGAAATTCAAAAACAGGTAAAATTTTGTTTTGTATCAAGTATCTTGGGATCCAGAAATATCTACTTTAAAAGATCATGTAAATGAAACTTAGCTCTGAAAATCACCATTGTTTATTCGTGGCAAGGAAATTTGCATCACAATAGGTATTGGAGTAGTTTCAGTTACTTTCACATGCTTTCAAGGGACCATGGGATACTTAAAATTTTTACGTTTTTGCTTCAAACAATGGGAAATCTGTCTGGTACCCTAGAATATAATTGTGTGAGTTTTCTATGACACCCTCAATGAACAAACACATTGGAGCAAATTCAATTCACATAAAAACTGGAATTTCACAGAATTAGTTTCATAATATATAATTAACCACAAACATTAATAAATGCCTACTTGTAAACTTGCAATATCAGAGATTTAATTTTAATTCGAAACATACGCTGTAACATTACAACCTCTGACTTCAAAAGCCTTCAATTTGAGGTAGAATGCGCCTTGGGGACAGATATTTGGACTGTCAAACTTTTCTGATTCTTTTCTGATCTACCATTTATGGGAGCTCATTTTGAATTACTTGGAGAAAGAAAAACTTTCACTGACTTTTTTTGAAATCAAAACTTCTATTTTTTCCCCATAGAGTTAACACAGGGGTGGCGGCCATTTTGAATTTCTAATATCGGTAAATCTTGGGTAATTTGTTTCTCTAGTACTAAAATTTGCACAGTGACCCCTGATTTTTATTCTTGATTTTGAAAGAGAACAATTGAAAGATTCATTGAGGAAAATTTGAGCAAAAGTTTAGGTCTTTCACTTTCAAGGTACATACTACCTTTAACTAGATTGAAAGCTAAGTACGTGAGTTGTATGATTTCATATCCTTCTGCAGACTGTAGACAGTAGCTATAACACTGTATGAGTAACCATAATACTAACATACCTGAACAACAAAGGCCAGGCCAGAAACAACACCCAATACACAGAACAATATGCAGAAAAATTCAACTTCACTCATAATTTCATCCTCTGGTAGGGCAAACACCTGTGTGCCAAAAAAGAATCATTTTTATTTAATTGAGGAAGACAGTGTACAATATATCACATGGATGCTCATTCAGATTACAGCTATAAAACAAGCATTCATATCTGATTGTGTTAACTCTAAAATGTGATCAAATGGAAAACTTTATTCTAAAATTATCCATAGACTCTGTAAACCATATGAAAGATTCTGAAAATAACCTTGCCTTTTTGTTCCATCTTTTAAACGCTAGTATTTATCCCACTTACATGTACATAGCCATTGATGTTGAGGAGAGTATGACAATAGTCTGTAGCTAACGTGCAGAATAGTTACTATGGATAATTATTGTAGCAATTGTCTCCTTTACCAAATAATATTCAACAAATAAATTTTTGAGTAAAAACAGAAGTAGAGCATTCCTTAAAAGTAAATGCAAACTGTCTAGTTTTTGGATGAGCCAATAAAATAGAGTTGGGACAGTACTTTCCTAATCTGCTTGTTATGCATTGCTTTTGAGGCAACCCCATATAGATATTAAGACCTGTCACTTACAGAGATGATTTTACTGAAAATAATGGCAAAGGCTGGCTGGATGGCTCCATTGATAACAGCTGCAAGTGATCCAAATAAGATGTAAGGCCATTCAGATGAGTTCATCTTCATAATACGTTTGAAACCAACCTCTGGGGCTTTGTCTTCTTCTTCTTTCTATTGACATGCAAATTGTGATGCAATGAAATTCTGATCAGTAAGTGTGAAGTTCATCATCGCTATTTGTGACTTTGAAATCTTTATATACACTCTTAACATGGCATGGTTTGTAGAGATATCATGTTCTCCAGAAAGTTCTACAGTAGTTCATTTCCCCCATTCTGAACAAATTTACAAGCCAACCACAGCAGATGTTTCTTGCACCTGCATTTTACCTTATGGCTATTTCCATACTGATGTGTACAAGACCTTCTATGATTGGCAGTCAATTAAAATCTTACCACTCCTGTCCTTTGATGGTACAATATTTATCATTTCATCTGTAGTATTGTGGTGGCAGGTGTCTGAAAGGATCGCCAACATACACACAGCTTGCTGATGAAGACGATATGCAATAAACTTTACGACATCCATTTTACAATTTCCACCCTATCGATATGCTACTGATTTCTCTGGAGGCATTGCAAATACAAAAGTATTTCAGCTGTCAAGACAGTCTTTATTACTTGCCTTCTTTTCTTTATCACCTTCAGATTTCTTGGAGTCAGAGGAGAATGTTCTTGACAGCTTCTTTTTAGAGTCGCGTTGAGATCCACGGTGCTTAAGACTCACACTTGACAGAGGGCGCTTTTCAAATTCGTCGTCACTTTCTGTGGAATGTAAAAAATACACAGCAAAGAATTATAATGGGCAACATCATCTACATCACATCCCCTGCTTTATAAATCTCCCTCCCTACAATGTGTAAACTGTACATGACATTGTACAAACACTTTCCCACAGATGTCAATACTGATGTACCCTTTCTGACTGTGGATTAAGTGTGAGAAAAATGTGTGTTATGCTGCAACGATATGTCATCTCCATTGCATACTCTCACCTTCTGCTTGATGTAACATTGTCTATCTTTGTATTTCAGTGTGTCCATACCACATTACACCACGTACTTACCAGTACATTGTATTGGCTTCACTTTCCACTGCCTTACTTTATTATTTGTCTTTCTGACACAGTGTTTCATCCAGGATGGCATCAACAGGAGGGATTTTCCCCTTTACTAGAAAATTTAGGGGTGATTTCACCAGTTCATGTGTTCTACTTGTATCTCTAGGGTGTCACTGGCACCATTTCATGGGGGGGGGGGGGGGGGAGGGTTCGTCCCTCTTGATAAATGACTTGGGGGTGCCAACATGTCAGCAGAGGGGGAATCCCCCATCCCACTGTCTAGATGAAACACTGTGATACCACTTTTTGTGTTTTGCTATACACATTACTTTTCACTCTAACGGCTGTAGACTTTATCTGTTTCTCTTCCCAGTCATATTAGCTGTTGGCATCATGTCAGCAAATTTATTGTGTCATTAATCTGTACCAGTATTGAAGTTTGGGTTAATGCTGACTATTAAAAATCCCTGTCATATTCATGAAAACAAGTTTCTGACACAGTTTGTCACAAATGTCAACTACATTTTAGAATTCTTCACTGACTGATGGTTTTTGTAGCATGTGTGTATTCTCAGCCTTGACTCTCCATCACTTGCTGCTCTATGATCTTGTCTTTCTGATCACATCAATTGACAGCAATCTGTCTAGCTGCCTTCTAAACATTTCTCAAACCCCTGGCACTTTTAGTTAATTCTATACTTCTAATGATTGACTTTGTCATCTGTTGAAGATAGTCAACTGTCTGTGTCATCCACAGCTGCCATCAGTTTTCTGAAGCACCTCAAAACACTTTAATGTCAGTCAAATACCTACATGCTTATATTCCAATTTTCTCCATTATATATTTTACTTGTCTGGATTGATTTATGACAACTTACATATTGTCGTTTGATCTATGATATGACTATAATGATACCATAATGATTTCATAAGTTTCTACAGAGACTGAGTTTCCGTGGTTTTCATTATCAACAATACCACGAGTAACTAACTTTCTACAGACCAGTGTGAAATTTCTAGTGTCTGCCTTAAAGTAGTTTGCATCTCGAAGTTGAAAGATTTAAACTTTTGCTCAAACTTTCTTCAAGAAAACTTTAAGTCATTCTCTTTCAAAATCAAGATTATAAGTTGGGGGTTACAGTGCAAATTTTGGTACCAGAGAAACAAATTACCCATTATTTACCAATAGTGGAAATTTATCCCTGTGTTATCTCTATGGTAGAAAATAAACTTTCTGCTTTTCACAAACCTAAGCCAGTGTAAACTTTCTTTACTCTATAAGCTTCAAAATTAGCCCTAACAAGTGGTACGACAAAAACCGTGTTGTAAAAGTTTGAGACTCTGAATATCTATCCCTGAGGTGCATTCTACCGAAAGGGTTAAGAATTGCTGACTACATATTTCCTATGAATGTTATTTACAATGGACAACATCTACTACAACACAAATCACTTTAAAATACACGTACAGCCTACATCAACGACATAATACACAGGACTGTCACAAAACCAAATCTTGACGTTAACAGAATAGATCAGGCAGGGTCACAATAAGAGGACAGAAAATATAAACATCTTTTGAAGGGGAAAAAGAGAATAGAGAACAGAAAAGAAAAAAAGAGGATACAAAGCTCTATTTCTATCAGTATTTATTAGACAGCTATGCACATGTTATAAACATATATGCTGATATGGACGGTTAGCTACACATGTATGTAACATACTGACTTACCATTAGCGGCAGTTTCATCAGCTACGTGAATTATTGATAAAAAATATGAAAAGCAAAGCGATGCAGAAAAAAGACAAAATTGATGTTAGGGGTGAACTGCACGTTGCTAAGAATTTTAGCACTATGCCATTGGCCAGCGTGGAATCAATATAGGCTGTGTGTTTATGAATGAATTAAGCAGACTGCTGGTGTGTTCTTAATACATGCAGACTACGTGTGGCAGCTTTTGATTGGCAGCAGTAAATAATATATCTCACACAAAGATTTATAATACTTCATTCAATCCTTTTGACCTGAGATGACCTGTCCCACTGTGCTAATGATGGATATAGGTGATTTTTCATACAACATCCAAATAGTTTTTTGAAAAGATTGAGAAACATTTCAAATCATGTTCTTTTATTACTGACATACACTATAATAGCTGAATTTTTGTTTTTCAAATGAACTTGTAAATGAAATGAAGTATACAACATCAGACAATTCTGTATACTAATTCTTACAATTCTGATTACTAAATAGCACATTCTGTTAATGTTTTTAATCTATTGAAATTTTACTATTATCTATATGATGATGGACACGTACTTCAACATAATGTTTTACTTTGTGGTACAGTACATCATTCCAAAATGCAAAATGATATAAATAGTAATTATTTTTTCATGTTATTATTGATAATTATTTTCATTCAATTATTATGTAGAAATTTGTCTTGAAAAGTCCGGACAAGAATATGAATACAGTTTGAAAATTTAATTGGAAAAATGACCATGTATGTATCTCTGATCACATGTGTTAACTTTGAATGAAGCAATGGATAAAATGTGATAGAATAGGATGTGATTGCAATAATCTATGATGATTTTTTTTCTCTCTAATGTTTCTTGGAAAATAAAACAACACAACAAAAATTACCAAGTCAAAATCAGTCATTTCTATAGAACTACTTCCACACAGATCTTATCGCAGTACATCAAAACAAAACACAACTTGTTTAAAAGTGTCAACAATTTTTAACTCCTACACTTCTACATGCAAATTATTTCTTCTAATCAAATTGGGAATTCTTGAATATTGAACACAAATTGTTTGCAAGAAGATGAGAGTAATTGTCAAAGTTTCTGGCTTGATACAAGACTCTGATTTCTTGTTTAATACTGTGACAAGCTTGCTGTTTTGGTGATTTTCTGAGGTGTGAAATGTCAAAAACTCAACCATAAAGGATGACAATGTTGTCAAGTGGGATAAGAGAATGTCAATAGAGCTGATTTGTGATCACCTAAGAATTCCATCATTAACATGCAAAAATAAATATTAATATATATATATATATATATATATATATATATATATATATATATATATATGACAGATATGAATGCAAGCATAGATTTATAAAGACAGGCTTCATGGTTGAGTTTTTGAAGTGTCTACAAATTTTAACTCCCTACACATCTGCTTAAAGACAAATTTTGTCAGAGTTTCTGTTGGTGGTGAAAAAAATATTATACATGTTGTTACAATTACCGTAGTAAGTAGCCTACAATTGCAATCATCACTATTAGATTGGATCTGATCTCTACACAGTGGTTTACTGTTTATTGCCATAAACCTCTGCTAACAAATACCAAAATCAATCTTTTCATTTTCTTATCTCTTTTGACAGCAAGTAGACAGGGCATTTTTTCTCACTAATCTTCCAGTATGTTTCTAGATTTTAACTGATATGACTGACTTTTAGAAATACCAATAAATAATGACCAAAACAGCAGCTTTGTTCCAGTAACATTGATTTTTAGACCATTAATTTCAAGGAATGCCAGTGATAGGAACAAATTATAGGGCAGCTTTTTGATATGAAATCTTCATATAACGGGAAAGATAGGTGACAAGGACTTTGGTTCTATATATTCCCAAATCCCTGTCAGAAGAGGAAATCGTTTGCACAAACATGCTATTGTGTGTTGACTTTATGACAGGGCACATGTTACCACACAGTAGAAGCTTAGCAATAACATTGAATATAGTTTGGTCCATAACGTGCTAGCTTTTATTACAACAGCACGTCTATATTATTACCACAATGTATAGACTGTGACACATGCATACAGTCATATAAATATGTTACAGAATTGTCAGAAATCATTGTCAGTTTTTTCTAATACCTGACTTTCAAATCATTTGCAACACAATTGAACACAAATACTTCTGCATTTCCAACCAATCTGCTATAAATCTAGTCTGTCATAAATTCTGCAATCCAAACTAAGTTTGTCTGTTTATTACCATACTATGTTAACATGACATGGCCCATTGTAATATGTGTGCATGATGTTTTCAAGTTATACCGGTAAGTGATCATTTATTATGAAGTCCCTGTGATTGTGTTCTGATCTGAAATATTTCCATGGAAAAATTGCCAGGCTTTGGTTGTGACTATATATTCCCTCACGATGGTGCTTTTACTTGGCAATTTACGAACAAAAGTTAAAATTACTACACAGGAATAAGAAGTAACCAAATTTTGGGTTTTTGTAGCAATAGACTACAAGCCAAATTGTAGGTCAAAATCCTGATCAGTAATGCATATTTACACTGATCACAATTTTTTTTTTTGAGAGAAAGTTATCTTAAAACACTCTGTTCCATGCCATGTAAACCCTCATCACATACTAACAATAACAGTGACTTCATACTCCGTATTAATGTACACTCTGTGTGTGGTTGAAGGCAATCTAAAACATTAGATGTCATGTGACAGGTCATGTGACAGCTCATGTAGTGATCCTTCCTGACATAATCATCTCATTATTGACAGTGCAACCATCTACTATTAAAGAATGCAAGCACCGTCTCCGGCCTGTTAACTTACCCAATACGAGCGCTTTCTTATCTGATGTTGGTAAGTTTGAGGTAAATCAAAAGCAATGTCAGAAACACAAATTGCAAGCCATAAAGCATAAAGGCAGATGTTACAGTGGACAGACTTTACCCTTTCACCCCTATTGCACAGTATAGTGGTCCAACCAAACCACTGGGAATAATGGGGTTGAACCACACTTTGGGTGTGAAAGAGTTAGAGCTGTGGGTGAAGAGCATGGGAAGAGATAGCAGACAGCAAAGCAAGGTATGAGACAAAGCAGGAATAGCAGAAGAAAAGGATATTTGAAATAACAGCAGCAAACCTCTATCAGAAGTTATGATATGGTATTTTCTGTTAAATCTGGTGAGTTGTTATTTGGGACACTACAATTTGTCTTTACCATGATTTCTCTCTGCATTTCACTTCATTCATATCATTAAATTCGCAACCAATTATTGTCAGTTTCCTCTCACCATGGCAACACCATTTAGAGTTATTTCAGGGAAAGACTAACCCATTCATTCATATATTCCCATTAGTAGATACAACTTCAATCTCAACCCTTTCATCACCAAGGTTTGGCCAAAACCCATCTTTAATAAATGGCAATTGTGGACATGTTATTATATGGGGAAAGGTTCAACTCCAGAATAAAAAGGACACGTGGTGTTCTACAGATTCAGTATGCCCAAGAAGTCACATGATAACAGTACAAAGTCACTCATGTGTACCAATGCCTATGGAAATACACACGTTTCTATGTATATTTGTGCACATGGTTTTGTCTGTACATTTGAATTCTAGGTTTAACCCACTAGGTTGATCAGGACAAGGAAATGATGGGGGTCGTAGCACAGTTTGGTGGTGAAAGAGTTAAGTCTATGTACGATAGTAGAAGTAGGCAAGAATATAGAAGTTTAGGATATTAAAGAGCCAAAGTTAAAGAGGATTACAATGCATTGAGTTTACATGTTTATTCATCATCTACTGGTATATTATCAATTTAAGTTTGCTTTGCTAAAACTGTACAAGGGTTAGACAAACACTGATATATATCTTTTTGAAGATGAATATCATGCAACACCGAAAATAGCAAAATGATAAATTACTGATCAAGTCGTTGGTTACATCAGGGACTGTTACAGGTTTAGCATTTATTTCTCAGATTTTAAATCCAAAATTGGAAAAGAATGAGTTATCATCATTATAATCAATATTGTCAAAATAGTTTTGGCGAGATTAGATAACTTTTCATAGCGATTATGCAAGCAATCTTTGCCAGTTAGTTTTGATAAAGTGTCTGTATTTTCAATTTGAACAGCAACATCAAAATATAGCAGAAATCACCACTCTGATCAGCTTCAATGGAGTCAATAGGCTTGGTAGATGATGCCACTACAGGAAACACCTGAGCTATAGGATACAAATCATTTCTCCCACAGGATCCCATACACATGATATCACTTCCAGCATTTCCAAAATGAATATCTTACCTTCATCACTGACATCATCAGATTTCTTGGTTTGCAGCATGACAAGCTGATAATACAATCCTTGTTTACCCATCAACACATCATGATTCCCCTCTTCAACAATCACACCATTTTGAACGGCGCAGATCTTGTCAGCATTTCTGATGGTTGAAAGCCGGTGGGCTATCACTAAAGTTGTGCGACCAACACTGGCCTGTAAAGAGGAAGACCAATAACATTGCTTTTTGTAAGTCGGCCTAGTCTATGGATACATAACTGACATTATTATACATCTACAATCAAGATCAATAGAATTTTGAATGCCCTAAAAAGCCATTTGCTGTTTCAAGGCATCCCCACCCCCATGAGCTGATGTGTACGCATTCTGCGGCTGTATTTGTGTGTTCACTGTTCAAGGGACACATTGAACATTCAAGTACCAGATTACATCTCACACTCTGGACGGATAATGCACAGGCTAGCTAGAAGTCCATACAAGATAGCTTTCAAACTACATCTCACACTCTGTACGGATAATGCAAAGGCTAGCTAGAAGTCCATACAAGATAGCATTCAGACTACATCTCACACTCTGTACGGATAATGCAAAGGCTAGCTAGAAGTCCATACAAGATAGCATTCAGACTACATCTCACACTCTGTACGGATAATGCACAGGCTAGCTAGAAGTCCATACAAGATAGCATTCAGACTACATCTCACACTCTGTACGGATAATGCACAGGCTAGCTAGAAGTCCATACAAGATAGCATTCAGACTACATCTCACACTCTGTACGGATAATGCAAAGGCTAGCTAGAAGTCCATACAAGATAGCATTCAGACTACATCTCACACTCTGTACGGATAATGCAAAGGCTAGCTAGAAGTCCATACAAGATAGCATTCAGACTACATCTCACACTCTGTACGGATAATGCAAAGGCTAGCTAGAAGTCCATACAAGATAGCATTCAGACTACATCTCACACTCTGTACGGATAATGCACAGGCTAGCTAGAAGTCCATACAAGATAGCATTCAGACTACATCTCACACTCTGTACGGATAATGCACAGGCTAGCTAGAAGTCCATACAAGATAACATTCAGACTACATCTCACACTCTGTACGGATAATGCAAAGGCTAGCTAGAAGTCCATACAAGATAGCATTCAGACTACATCTCACACTCTGTACGGATAATGCAAAGGCTAGCTAGAAGTCCATACAAGATAGCATTCAGACTACATCTCACACTCTGTACGGATAATGCAAAGGCTAGCTAGAAGTCCATACAAGATAGCATTCAGACTACATCTCACACTCTGTACGGATAATGCACAGGCTAGCTAGAAGTCCATACAAGATAGCATTCAGACTACATCTCACACTCTGTACGGATAATGCACAGACTAGCTAGAAGTCAATACAAGATAACATTCAGACTACATCTCACACTCTGTACGGATAATGCACAGGCTAGCTAGAAGTCCATACAAGATAACATTCAGATTACATCTCACACTCTGGACGGATAATGCACAGGCTAGCTAGAAGTCCATACAAGATAGCTTCAATACTTGCTCTACAAAGCAGGAGAATATTGTTGACATTGCATGAAACTAGTCAATACACGGCCCATTTAACGCCCCAGTAAGGAATGTAAGATGTATAATAATAAAGATTTATGAAAATACTGCAAAGGATGCATAAGGACACCAGCGCTGTGTATTGCCTTCTGCTTTGCATCAGACGACATGCTGTGCCAATGTCCTTGTGTATCCTTTGTGACATTTTTGCAATAACCTCATATGACAACTGATGGTTTGAAACTTGACACTGAACTGTAATCATCAAACAGATGCTGCTCGGTGGCCAGCAAACTCACCTTGTACAAATTGTATGACAATATTTGACTGTACCTTTAAAAATTGACTATGAGCTGGGCAAATCTGAACAGGGTTCAGGGTCCAAAATGTCACATAGAGGTACCCTTCTGTATTAAGGTGCCTCTTACAGTCAATGTGAGCAACTTTCTAAGATAACATCACACTGCAATAAGGTTTAGTGTAACCCTATCATTCTTGTAGAACACTTTGTCTGATACAGACTCAGCAATTGCTGGCAAGTTTAACTTTATATATTGCCACTGGGTTGGCAAAACCTTTGATTGTCAATGTTGGATTGTTTACCTTATCCAAAGCAGACTGTACAGTGGCTTCACTCTCAGTGTCCAAAGCGGATGTAGCTTCATCTAACAGTAATATCTTGGGATCTCTGACAAGAGCTCTGGCAATAGCCACTCTCTGTTTCTGTCCTCCAGAAAGCTGAGCTCCTCTCTCTCCAACAAGAGTTCCATATCCCTGTCAAGAGAGTTCAATTGTGTGTCATCATTTGCTTTCACAGTTTAATTTCAGATGTTTGGTGGCAATTTATAGAGACAAGTGAAAAGCTTACTGTAATACCAAACTGTGACTACACAAATCACATGACCAAAGCTGAAAGAAAATAGCTTTACAGACTTAATGCTAATTTTGATAAACTCTTCATATTCATATTAAGCCCTCAACTGCTGATCAAAAATATCATACCCTGCATGTTATGTATAGCACAAGTAAACTATTCAAAGAGTGATATCTCTTCCATAATAATATTGATGTATGTCATGTTATCAAGTTATCATGAAGAAATACATGAAAGCCTCAGTTCACAAATAAACTATGGTTCAGATTTGTTTTCTTTTCGATCCACTTGTACAATTCTAGGGAAAGATTTGAAGGCAATACTAAAATTGTTGAGGGCAATACTGAAATTGCTGAGGGCAATACTGAAATTGCTGAGGGCAATATTGAAATTGCTGAAGGAAACACTAAAACTGCTCAGGGCAATACTGAAATTGCTGAAGGAAACACTAAAACTGCTCAGGGCAATACTGAAATTGGTGAAGGCAATAAAGAAAGTACAAGTAAGTGAATGACATGTCCTTCATGGCGACAAACATGTTTTGAATGCTAGTGAAAGACATTTTTCACTGTTCAATTGTTGTAAAATTGCATCTCTTGGAAGAGATAACTTAGCAACTGGGGCTATTAGATTCAGCGCCTCGGACCTGCAGGATTCAGACACTGATAAATAAATTTGACACTTACATCAGGCAGAGCTGAGATGAAGTCATGGGCGTTGGCCTCTTTACAGGCTTTCTCTATCTCAGCCTGTGTGACATCTTCTCGTCCATAGCGGATGTTGTCTGCAATAGTGGTGCCAAACAACACTGGTTCCTGACTTACAACACCGATATGCTCACGTAACCAGTTGACGTTCATGTCTTTCACATCCTTTCCATCAACTTTGACCTGAAGTATCACAAATTTAACAATTTTAATTAACATCAAAATCTTTCCATTTTGAACATGTCAGTATCTTTCCAATCAGTTGACAAAAATCTTTAGCTAACGACAGATGAATAAATTGTGAGAGTGTTTTATGACAAATAATATTCTTGACTGGTTTGTACATGTACTTGTACCAATGGCAGTTACAAAAAATTTCATTCATAAGCTTAGTCCAAGAAAATCCTCTACAATGGGTTTGGCATTATTGTCTTCTTCTGAAGTGAAAAGAGCTGAACCCCTTTGAGTGCCACAATCAACGTTTGTCACCTTTATAAAATACAACGCACAAATTTCTTTCAGGTCCAAACATTTTTTCCAGATTCTCCCCAAAATTTTCAAAAAGCCTGGAGTCTATGAAAAGTGCAAGTTATCAAATTAATTACAAAAAAATTAATAAAAATTGGTAAAATGTTGCACTAAGGTTTGATGGGAAAAATTACAGCACTCAAAGGGTTAATATGAGTTCTCTTTTTTGAAATAAAATATGCGAGTAAAAGATTTGAAGAAGACAAAATAAATTTAGATACAATTTATTGATTGATACTTACACTTCCTTCAATAGTATCGTAGAATCGCTGTATGAGTTGTACTGATGTACTCTTACCACAACCACTAGAACCGACCAATGCCACCGTCTGACCAACACTCACTGTCAAGTTCATTCCTTGTAACACCTGAGACAACAACAAGCAGTGCAAATATTCATGTAGAAATCCAGCAATCCAGGAAAGTGGTCATTGTGATCGTGAAACCACTACACACCTCTGGGTATGGTACTGGCTTATAGCCCTACACATAGCCACTGAAACTGTCACTGTATGCAGAAAGACTAAGTAAGAAACGGCAGTCCTACACTAAGTTTTTTGAGTAGTCACTGTACGCAAGCAAAAGTAAGTACATAGGCAAACTTTTGTGAAAACCACATTGAAGTATTCTCCATATTGCTGCAGGTAATTAAAATTCTATAGTTACAATACAAATGGATACCTGAGAGTAAAATTTACTCCACAGTTGATGTTGGGTCACTGTTTGAGTTTGGGTTTTTGAAAACAAAATGCCTAAATTAAGTGATATTTGAAATTAAATATACTACTATACCCTGGATTAACTGTATTGAGAAAAATAGCGTCAATGACACTGTAGCTCCCATCCTGGACTATTTAGTGTTTGTTGCTCTGATCAGATATTTGAACATGTGTGAAAGGGATAAAGTGCATGAAGTGAAAATACTTAAATGAAATGTACTGGAGACAGTGAAATATGTTTAATGTAATTATTCAGAATATAAAATGGAAAAAATACAGAATTAGATATATCGAATACTGTGATACAACCATTAACTCAACAAGTCATTTACAATGACATAGTCCCCACTTGTAATAGGAGTATTAGTCTTGATGGAGCAGGAAAATGTGGTCATTAAGAAGTATCACTGGAGTGTATATGTTGAGATCTATGGGCACATAGGTCTATGTCGTTGTTCCCAATTTGAAACACATGAGGCATGTCTAAGTTATGGTTCTAAATCGGGAAAAAAGGTCAGACCTCTAGCAGTATTGGCCAGCCAAGAAATACATATGCGCATTATAAATGAGGTACAAGATGTGACATCTTAAGGTCTAATATCCTATCAAAATTGGAGGGTATAGAACTTGTGGTTACTGAAATACGCATATATATGTATAATCAAGGTCAAAGGTCATCGAGGTCACATGACATTTTGAAAAAAAAATTATATTGCTAATTAATCCCTATATGCCAAAAAATCCGATCTCTAGCTCTATTCGCTTGCCCAGAATTAGATGTGTACATAATTAATGAGGTAAAGCGTGTGTTGTCATAAGGTCTCCCATCCTACTAAATACAAAGGACATAGCACTTGTGGTTACTTATTTATTGACATAAACATATATTTTAGGTAAAAGGTCATCGAGGTCACATGACATTTGGTCAAAAAATTTCTCTCCTATAGTTATCCCTATATAACAAAAATCAGACATCAAGCTCTATTGGCTCGCTCAGAATGAGATATGCGCATAATTATTGAGGTACAGTATGTGGCGTCATAAGGTGTCCAATCATACCAAACATGAAGGGTGTAGCACTTGTGGTTACCGAGTTATGGAAAAATATGTATATTTGAGGTCAAAGGTCACCGAGGTCACGTGACATTTTGTCAAAAAAATTGTTTTGCTAAGTTATCCCTATATACCAAAAATCAGACCTCTAGCTCTATTGGCTCGCTCAAAATTAGATATGTGCATAATTAATGAGGTACAATATGTGGCGTCATAAGCTGTCCCATCATACCATATATGAAGGGTGTAGCACTTGTGGTTACTGAGTTATGGACAAATATGTATATTTGAGGTCAAAGGTCACCGAGGTCACGTGACATTTTGTCAAAAAATTGTATTGCTAAGGTATCCCTATATACCAAAAATCAGACCTCTAGCTCTATTGGCTCGCTCAAAATTAGATATGCGCATAATTAATGAGGTACAATATGTGGCGTCATAAGGTGTCCCATCATACCATACATGAAGGCTGTAGCACTTGTGGTTACTGAGTTATGGACAAATATGTATATTTGAGGGCAAAGGTCACCGAGGTCACGTGACATTTTGTCAAAAAAATTGTTTTGCTAAGTTATCCCTATATACCAAAAATCAGACCTCTTGCTCTATTGGCTCGCTCAAAATTAGATATGTGCATAATTAATGAGGTACAATATGTGGCGTCATAAGGTGTCCCATCATACCATACATGAAGGCTGTAGCACTTGTGATTACTGAGTTATGGACAAATATGTATATTTGAGGTCAAAGGTCACCGAGGTCACGTGACATTTTGTCAAAAAAATTGTTTTACTAAGTTATCCCTATATACCAAAAATCAGACCTCTAGCTCTATTGGCTCGCTCAAAATTAGATATGTGCATAATTAATGAGGTACAATATGTGGCGTCATAAGCTGTCCCATCATACCATATATGAAGGGTGGTAGCACTTGTGGTTACTGAGTTATGGACAAATATGTATATTTGAGATCAAAGGTCATCAAGGTCACATGACATTTTGTCAAAATATCCGAGATATATGCGTGAACGGATGGACTCACGGATGGACGAACAGACTAACATGACCCAATCTATAAGCTCACTGGACTTCATCCGTGGGGACTAAAAATTGTGTCACTGCATCCTTTTTGCAATATGAATACGATGAGAAACTAAATTTTTATTTTTCGTGGCCTTATACATGGGAGTCTATGGAGATCTGCCTTATACATGGGAGTCTATGGACGTGTAAACTAAAAATATGCAAATTTCACCACGATTTGCCCAAATTTGGGAAAGGTCACTCCTATGCACTTCCATACCAAGTTTCAAATCAATCGGACTTGTGGTTTCAGAGCAGGAGATTTTTTGACCAAAAGTGGGAGAAAATTACAAAAAAATTCATGAAAAATAGCAAGTCCAAGATACTGACCCAAGATGTGCACAATCATTTCATGTCAGCCCAAAGTACTTACATGCTAATTTTTCATGTAATCTGCTCAATAGTTATTGAGTTTTTTCAATTTGACTGTTTTTACATTTTTTCACTTAATTTGCATATTTTTTGGCAATGACAACTTCATTTGAACAAAATCTCATCTACAGCCCATCATCCATGTACACACCAAATATCAAGATGAAATGTACAGCGGTTTTGGAGTTTTTGATGTTGACGGACAGACATACAGACATACAGACATACAGACACACAGACATACAGACATACAGACATACAGACATTTCCCTAGCCTATAAGAATAGCTTCCATTGCCATATATACATATGGCTATGGGAGCTGTATTGAGAAAAATTAGATTTTTGATTTTCAAAATAACAAGATGGTGAAAACCTCACATGTTCCACTTGTTTTACATTGGTCCCTTCAGGAATCAAACAAGAAAGGTATTGTAAGTATATGAGTGTCTAAACAAGTGGCTGAGAGGTCAGTTATGCTGTAAGTATTTGTATCTAGTTATTTTACCTTGACAGTTTTCCTGGATGGGTACTGGAAATGAACATCCTCAAATTCAATGTTGCCCTCTATTGGTGGTTTTTCACCATCAAGACTGCTGCTGTCAATGGATGGTTGCTATGGAAATACGCAAAGAAAACAATTATAAATGAAACGTGTTGTTATGGAAACGTAGCATAGAAATGCACTGCATTGTTGACACAGAAAGTGTACAACCAAGTATTAAACCAACCTGGAGAACTACTGCTGGAGACAATAATATACAGTCAGCTTGTTAACTGAGTTCATGGCAGTGGGCCTCTGAAGGCAGTCACAAACAGCTCACTGATGTTCATGCATCAACATAATACCATATTAATTTTTCCATGATAACATAGTCCCTGCCATTGCAATCTTACAATGCTTGTGAGTGCATCATCAAACATTACAGCCAAAGCTTCAATATTTGCTCCCTTGATTAATATTTGCAATCAGTATAGTAGTAAAATTAGTTACATAACTTTAAAATTTCAAAATAAATTAAAAGGTATCATATTTTTTGTTTGGGCTCAAAAAGTACAACATCATCGGCTTGCAGCTGTCATGACTTGTGTTATGGATCGCCATTCTAATGCAAAGCATGCTGGGTAGCCAGGTTCTGCGAGCTCTTACAGCCCATATGCACAACAAGCCAGGCCATCAACAACTATAATAAAGAAGGGTATCTTAAAATATGTGTAAATACATGTATATAGATTTTTCTGAATATGGGGAGAAGCAAGAAAGCTTACATTATCGATGATTTCCCAGATGTGAGCTGCGGCACCACGGGCAGTGGCAATGTCACCGATGGAAGGACCGGCATTTCCCAGAGAGAATGCACCAATCAGGACAGCAAAGAATACCTAGAAACAATGAAAAAAGTAGGAGATATTTTATGTCAAGTGATAATTTTGAGCATGTGTAAGATTGTATCTTCTGTTGGAAGCAAGATAGTATCTTATGTCGTATACCTGCAATATATGTGTTCGATTTCTGCCAAAGCATAGTTCATCAACAAAGACATTGGAGTGTCATTATTCCACATATGCTGGATGACATGAAAGATGCCCCCTAGTGGCAATAATTGACCTGTATAAGTACACCTTGTTTTATTACAGCAACGTAGTTATGTATGCGACCTACTTTAACAACCCACCTACTTGTTACCCTCCTGGGATTGTCCAGCGTAAAAGGGCCATGTTTCTACTAAAATAGTGATTGTCAAACTGACATCACCCTATTTGCTTAGACTTAAGACCAAAGGCTTAGGGTCCATTCATATAGGAAACTACTGAACGGCCAAATTCTTACTCCCTTGAGGAGGTTATTTGTGTATATGAGACATAAATTACAACTCTTGAAACTTACAGTTAGCATACTGCCGACTGTGTAATCTACATCGGGGTCAAGGATAAGTGTGGTACCATACCTGCAATGGAAAAGTGAGAACAGTTTGTAGCATTGTTGCAAACCTGATCTTGCTCATAAAACACTGAGATACAATAGTGGGACCAGGAACATTGATAGAAAAATTCTTCTTTAAAAAGTTAACTTATACCTGTGTGAAAGAAGACTGCTGGAAAAGCACATATCTATGTTACATCAAACTGGTTGATAAAGAAAATCAATAAATAGAGGCATAAACTCAGACCAAATCATTTTGAAATTTTACTTTTTTCCGACTATTTTTTAATCTAAATATATGCACCATATTATTGAGTATTATGAACAAGCTTATTGGTTAAATACAAAATGAAAATTAAAAAAAAATTCCCTTTATTTGAAAAAGGTTTCAATTAAAATGTGGAAAATTTATGACTGCTCCCCAATCAAAAGAACTCTGTGTGATTAATTCAAGTAATCAATCATGCTTGGAAATGGAAAAACAGCTACTGAAAATATAAGGCACATACATATTCATAACAATCACAAAAATCCTTGCACAGAAATTCTTGGCTTGAGATATCTTTCTTTCCCTTAAGGTAAAATGCACCTCAGTGACAGATATCTGAACTCTAATACTTTTAAGATTCCTTTCTGTGGGAGCTCACTTTAAAGCTCATAGAGTAACAAATTTTCACTGTGTTAGTTTTTTGAAAATCAAAAATTTGATTTTCTCCAAAGGGATGGCAGCCATTTTGGATTTCAAATATTGGTAAATGATAGGCAATTTCTACCTCTAATTCCAAACTCTGCATGGTTACCGCTGACTTTTATTTTTGATTTGGTAAGAAAAAGGATGAAAGTTTCTGAGAGGAAAGTTTGAGCAAAAGTTTATGTTTTTCACTTTCAAGGTGCATACTACCTTAAAGAGGCAAATCCTTAAAGGTATACAATCACCTGTAATCTAAATATGCCCATATATGGTTAAAGGGGCGTTCCTAGGTATTCAAAATGCCATGTGAGGGTGCTGTTTTTAAAAGCGGCCACCCGCTTAAAATCTGTGATTGGTTAGATTTTCTCTTTCCATGGTAACTGTGGCAAAATTTGAACAGGTGACAGTATACCTTTAACATCACTTGAGTTATCTTGTCTGTCTGACAGAATAACAATGGTGTACTAGTATTTCAACCTCAGTTGCTCAATTACACTGGTAGTTTTCACACATGATCTTGGAAACATGAATAGTAGAGTGTACTCACCAGAAACCCAAGGCATAGGTACAGAAGACCAAGAGGAAAGTGATACCCATGCCAGAGCCTTGAACCAAACCTTTCTTCACACCAACTTTCTTTGCAGACTCTAAGTTCACAAGATATCTGTGTACGGACAGAAAATAATCTTAAACGCTGCAAATTTATCCAGACTTTCTTAGGTAATCAGGTCGTTATTTAGTGAAAAATAAACAAAATAGCGTTGGTTTCATTCACTTTCACTTGCGCGTATTAGCACAGTGGCCACAAGCTGAACGCACGGAAACCGGAAGTGACGCATCAAACTTGCTAGTCACAGCCGGTTCAAAGCGAGGTCACTTATAGCGCTCTTCTACGCCGAGTGGAGTACGCGTACGCAGTACGCAAACCTCAGCGCTCGACTGAAAATCATAATGGCGAAGATAATCGGTAATAACTTCAAACCTGAACGAGCAATCGATGATCCAAGACTGACATCGTCAGAAAGTTACAGCGACTTGAGTTCAGAAAGTGACTATTCTAGCTTCGATGACGAAGTTCTCGGCGATCAATCATGCCTGTCAATTGTCAACCCAATCGCTGTGAAATCATGCCGACACCGAAGTAATGCCAATGCTCTAAAGAGATCGACGTTAATTCTAAAAGTGCAAGCATTTTTAATGTGTCACAGAACTCCCTGATGTAGCCATGATTAGTCTAGAACCGGCAGTCCTGTCTACAGTGTTCCGTTTCTAGTGCCTCAGCGTACATGTACGTACAGTCCCTATGTACAAGCAAAGCACTTGGGGCTGTATATGCCCCGGGCAGTTTTCTTTAGGCTTGTAGTTCCATAGTTGGACTTGCAACTTTCGCTAAAAGCAACCCTTCTCAAAGTGGTATTTGCAGAAAACTTTATTTCTGCTCGACTTAAACATCGACACCGAGTGCTTGTATATTGAGTAGCCATTCTATATACACTGTAAGTGGAAAAGCTTACAGTTGCACACGTCGACTGCTTCAATGACCAAGTTTACTACGTCACTTCCAGTATTTTCGTATACCGCTGTTTGTTAGCCAGTGAGTGAAAGTGAATAAAATAGACTCGAAAGCCTTTCAATGACCATATCAGTTTAATATTCCAAATTAATTTTCAGGGTATATTTCCCCTTTAAACACTGCATATAATTCATATGGAATTTCTTATCTATCTGCATTTATTAGTAAATCTCTATTCACATGATGTGAAAAAGAAAATGCATTTATAGATCACTGATTCACTTTTGAAAACACTGCAGAGTATACTGGTATATCCAGTCTGCCTTCTGACCAACACATCTTTGACTTCTAGGAATTTCTCTCATTTCTTTTTATCAATGTTATACTAGTGTTGTGTGCGTTACAAAGGTGGAATTCTGATAAATTTCATAACAAAATGTTTTTATCCTACTTTAAACAGATAAACTGATGCAATCTACCAATTAATACACAGAAAAAGTACATGAAATTACTCCCATCCTTGCAAGATGACAACAAATCCATACCTATCACTTTCTTTCTTCTCACCACCGAATGCAGCTACAGTTCTTATCGCTGACAAGACCTCCTCTGCAACAGCCCCTGCCTTGGCGTAGGAATCCAACTCAGTACTGGTCATGGATGTCACCAACTGGAGTAAACATACAACAATCAATTAGACTCATGTTACATACAACCATTACAAATACACCACCATCAATTATCAGATTTATCTTATATAAATATTATTTCCTTGATAAAATATTCAATGGAAAACAAAAGAATGACAAACTGTTAATGGGCTGTTGACACATTTGCTAATGCGAGAACCAGGGATTGAGAAGGGCGCCTTTAAAAATACACTAACACCAATGAAAATGCATGCGTTTGTGTAGTTTTTCTTGTCTTCTGTTATTTTCTATTACATAAGTTATTGGGAAAGTTGTATTGCTGAAAACTTTTTCAGTTACTTTTGTTTTACGTTAGGAAATTCTTGATGTTGTTCTACAGCCTGAAACATGATAAGTAACTGGTTTAAAATGTCAACTCAAACCCTGGCAGCAGATGATGCATACTGATTTATTTGGATGACAATGTCAGGAACATGCCATATGTTACATGGTCAAACCATTTCCTATTCACAATGGACATTATAGTTATGGGAAGCCTGTAGCTGGTGGTGACAGCTAGAGTACATAGTATATTTCAAACATCAGGATAAATTCACTTCCCAAGTGAAACAAATATAACTATAAAAATGTCACTGATTGTAATTTACCAAGTTTATTAAATCTTACTGAGTCTCCCCCAAAATTTATGAGTGTTTCCATTAACATTCCCCTTGAAAATAAGGCTGGTCAGTTGGGAATTTGTTTTGTATTTTTTATTTGGTGTGACACCAAAATTTTGCGAAAATTATGCTGAATTTATAAAAGTGAAAATGATTAGATTCTGAGGGTTTTGAAGAGGAAGAAACAACCATAAATTTGCCTTATGTAATTCAACAAGCATACATGTATGAATAAACAGCAAATAAGATTGTTCAATCATTGATGGACAGAAATTTACAAGAAGATATGAACTGAAAATGCTCACGTGTTTCATTATATATTGCATTTATGTGCAAGTTTGAACCTTTGCTACATGCTTTGCTACATTTAAAGTGTTATGATCAACACAATGAATTTCACCACAGATCAATTCTAAAGGTCATTAAGTATTCAAATATGTAATTAGCTGAAATAAAATAATTAATTTCTTTGAGTACTGTCATTGTATCACAATATAGCATGTGTGATTACCTTTGGTCAAGTCCTTCAAGCTCTATATGCCAAACCGTGAAAGCTTGTTAGCTATTTATGCAAATTATGAATTAGCTGACATGAAAATGCAAAATGACTTTCAATACTGTTATAACCTGGTATAATGATCAATGTACACAGCATGTTTCGCCAAATTTTATCAAGTAAATGCCAGTATATATCCCTAATTTGGAAGGTTCATTAAATATGCATATTGGGAATTGGCTGAAAAAAATGTCAAATGACTTTCAATAATCTTGTATCATAGTATCTTTAATGTACATAGCAAGTTTTGCCAACTTTGGTCAAGTCAAAACAGATAAATATCACTAATAAATGCGGGATATCGGACCGCAGGCGGGCGAAGATTGCATTATAAGCGCGCCAACCCAAACTCACTGCATGGACATCACATTTACGAAATCGAAGTCCAAAGTCAACTACGTCATTGTTAGAATAAGAGAGGTTTTCCATAACACGGGAGCATACCACCACAAATTTTGCACAGATGGCGTTGCACTGGCATTGAAAAAGGGTGCATGGGAGCATGGGAACGCGGGCAGTTTCCCTCGCTATGGGTAGGAAATGCATTGAGCAAGACACACTTCCGGGTTCGCAAAAAAACGAGGATCCCATTTACGGGGCGCTCAAATATAACTATTTGCTGTGATACATAGCAGAGGCGTATATGTTTGTGATGCTGAGAATAACATCAGTAAATAAATGACGGGTTTTAAAAGTTGACGTTTTTTGCGATGAAACAGACTTCTGAAGGTAGCTCGCTTGGGGAACACGTCATCCCGGCCGCTGTCCGCTTTGACCCCAGTAATTCACACTGGTTTTGGTCGGCCCCAGGTACCCAAGTCACTTCGACCCCGTCACACTTTTGCCTACATGTCCACGGAGACGATTCAACATGTTCCACAACAAAGCCAAGACAAAAATTGAAAATATCAATAAAAGGCTGAAATACACGATACTCGATGAAGTATGAAGTTTATGAAATGAAATCAAAATTGACAACACAAGTGTTTGTCTCGGGTAATACCACTTGAAGTTGAACTATTCTACAGACTGTATTCCATACAGTGCAGTATTTGTCAGTGACAAATTAATCTTTGCAATACATTTTTTTGCGATGAGCTGGAAATTTGATTAATATCGAGTTAATGTACATAAATATTCCGTTATTTACTGGGACACGTTTATTTTCTCGATCCGCTATCTGCGGACTATGTGCTGAAGTACATTGACTGTTCATGTCAACGATCGTTTCTCCCTCTGCAGAGTTTCTGTATCCCGTTCAACAACGCTAGTACCTCGATCACACGATAGTGACGCTATGTAGCTGTGCAGTATTGAAACTTATCATAAAATGGCCACCTCGTCTAACAGTAACACGTATTGTCGGGATTATCGTACGGAAAAAAGACTGCAAAAGTAAGACTTATGAATCTTCATCAGAATTGAACACATCATGATTGTACACGAGTATCAACCGTGAATGCACGTTGAGCTCGGCAGTTACACAAGCATGGTACGCTACATGCATAGCCCTACGAGTATGGCGACAGTGTCCGGCTTTGGCTACGCCGGGGCTACGCCGCCTACCGGAGGTGGGAGGCGGCGTAGCCAAAGCTGGACACTCTCGCCATACTCATAGGGCTAGCTACATGCACTGCCGCGATGCCGATCGTATGCATTCCAAGGCCTATCCCGGAATTTGTTTCACAAACAACCTCAAAGGAGAGCAAACATACTTCTATGGACAATGACGAATACGTTTCTTGGCGAAGCAAAATCAAAACAGTGCAGAAGTACATGAAGTAGGTCATGGCCTTGGACTCTGTGCACGAACCTGATTGGACACTTCAATACCTTTGACCCAAAGTTATTATTCATCAGCACTTCCATGCCATGAGGCTAGGTAGAGAACGTATTAGCCCTGCGTACGATGCTGTGTGTTCCGCTACAGCTAATAGCCCCGCTCACTGTGGTGACGGGGCTATTAGCTGTAGCGGAACACACAGCATCGTACGCAGGGCTAAGATTGTATGTACTCATTTCTGGCGATCGAGCAGCGAGGGAAACAATCAATTACCAAGGATAAAGCTAATTTGCTAAACGATATTTTATCTTGAATAGTGAGTTGAATGAGTAATAAAATATCATATTTTTAATGTTCAATACGAGGTTGAAACACGGAGGGACCGTGGTTGAAACCAGAGCTATCCAGCTGTAGCCAACCTGGACAAGCACTTTTCACAGCGCCCTCAAACAGTCGATTGTTTTCACTTGTCATACGCGGCGTAACAGAAAAATTAAAACTTTCATAACTTCATTAATATCCAAGCCACGCCCACCAAAACCTTTTCAGTTCTAGCCATTTGAATTCTGAAGATGTCTACCAAATTTGACTGAAATACGTTCAGCCGTTTTTGAGAAAATGGACCCACAGACAGACAGACACACAGACAGACAGACGGACAGACAGACAGACAGACAGACATCGCTGCGACATATGCTCACGTGTTCACACGTGAGCAATTTACAAAAATGGTAAATTTGCATATTTGGATGGTACTGTACCGGTACATACCTTAGTCATAGCAAAGGCAGCAACAGCTAAGAGAGGACTGACAGCTAGGATGACCAATGTAAGCTGCCAGCCATAGATGAAACCAACCACAAAACCAGCTAGAAAAGCTGTGAAGTACTGTACAAAGTTACCAAACTTGTCACCGATACCAGCTTTGATCTTGGTGACATCCCTGTAATGAAAAGTCAAGGGTCAGATTGATACATGACGTACTTCTATAACTTCATAACTTTGCCTGATGTGTTATTGTCAGCTCATCAATTTGTTTGGAGGTACCAGAGATCAAATATCACAGTTCACTACCAATCCATATAGAGAATGTAATTTTGTAAATTTTAAAGAGGGTTGCACATTGTAGAACTACAGAGATGAATTTTTTAATATGACTGAATGGGATTAAAATCTGACATTGTCATTTTGCTATGACTTCTTGTACATTAACCTATTCATCAAAGCAATTTGGTCCAAACCCATTGTTATCAATGAGTATGGATCTGTTCACGGAAACTGGAGTGAAAATGTTATATGCATATTGAGTAAAAGACAAACAGGTCTCTAAAACATACAAACTTCAAATCGAATCACAGAAACTGCTGAAATGATTTGAATTTAGAAGCAATGTTGGCAGCAAGATGACATCAATGAAAAACTTAGCATTCAAGAGGCTAAATTTACTCTTGATATGAAACGGGGAGGATGTTTGAAAGATAGAATAATCACATTAAAAGTGAGGTAAATTAAGCAGACAGCAAACTGCTGTATTGGCTGCTATCAGCAATGATTACAGCAAATATAGTACAACTACGGATCTAGATGAATAAGACATGTAACTGGGGCACTAAAGCATGATACAGTGGTTGGTTTTAAAGTACAGATGTTTCAATAATGGAGTAGAAAATGGTAATGCTATTTGATGACACACAAAGATGAGATAAAATGATTAAAACAGAGGCAGGGTACAGGTGTAAATTCAAGATGTGTCTGCAAAGAAAATGAGTTTGATATGAACTCATTTTGATAAGTGTTTGGTACTCTGCAACTGGCAGGGTCAAAGGCTATTCATAATTTATTGGTTTTACTGATAAAGTACTTATATCACAGTTTACTGCAGTGACACAGACTCTGTTGTAACTTACTCTGATAGTCTGGTGGTGAGTTCACCGCTGGGATTGGTATCAAACCATCCAATCTCCTGCTTCAGAATGGCTCTGAAGAAATTGGTACGTATCTGGTAGACTTGTCTTTCCGACGTAGTGACAAGACAAGTAACTTGGCAGTATGCAGCCACGAAAGCGCCGCATCCAATGAAAACAAAATACAGAGCATATTTATTCATGTCCTGCAGAAATTTTTCCATTTCTTGACTGTAAAAAAAAGATTACACCTAGTTACCAACTAGTGAATGCAATATATCAGAAAACAGCTAGTATGTGGAGGACTCTAATGATTGCAAGAGGTAAAATATTGTCTGGGTGTTCATATAATGACCAGAAAGTCTTGTTCAACTCTATGGGATAAATTTTCTATTCAAGGAGCAAAGTTTAATTTTCCATTGATGTCGTTGACTTAAAATCTAGGGCGCCCTAGGTCATGCAAAAATTCAACACTGCTAGCTTGCCAAATGTGGCTGCTACAGAATCTGTGTTGTCAAAGCTCATAAGTACAATAAATGAAAAGAAACACCTACGAAGACTTTAATGCATAAGAAACATTTTTATGACATGAGGATTCAATTCCAGTATCAGTAATGAAGACATGACAGATGATGTTAATAGAATATTGGAACTGTACTATGATACATTTTTTTAGAGGATAGAATTTCTTTAGAAACTTCTGTTTCATTATGAAAAAAATTCTGAGAAAAGTGGATTATTTCCATCACAAGACTGAGCCTGGCATTCTGTCAGTTTGCCTTGAGGGTATAGCAATGTTTAACTTCGAAACCGTAGAAGCATAATCACAAGAGAAGATTTCTGGTCTGGAGACAAACACAAATGTCGAGAATAACATAGCTTTAACACAGCCACAGGTTGTGTTGACATACTAAATACGGC
The DNA here is from genome assembly GCF_041260155.1 of Ptychodera flava. Taxonomy (NCBI): domain Eukaryota; kingdom Metazoa; phylum Hemichordata; class Enteropneusta; family Ptychoderidae; genus Ptychodera; species Ptychodera flava. Next base: position 5,235,914 of record NC_091937.1, on the reverse strand, counting down.
TTATTTCACCATGCTCCAGGGAGGCTGCCAAAGAATTACTGTGTAATTGGTAAACGCAACCGAACTGTGCAAAGTTTGATGGAGAATTTAAGGCATAAATCAGAGCATAGTGTAACCACTCTTCATTTTGTGGTCACCTCTACCGTTTAGCACTGTAATACGGTGAACTGTGGCAAGAGGACATACCTAGTAGGACTAACATGGAATATTCCGCATATTTTGTAAAATTTTAAAACTATGCAATGAATTGAACTCAACAATCTACCTTCTCTGTTAAATGGAAGCCTTTCCAAGTTGTCTGACTGGTTGATAGACTATCATTATATAAACTTTTGTTAACAGAATACTTGGCACAACAGGGAACCCTAGTTGAAATACTGAGTGGTTGACAATTTGAGGCACTGTTAGCCAATTTGATCCATTTGCACTTATTACCCTATTAATGGAAAACGAATGGTATTAAGGACACTGATCTGTACAAATTTTACTTACTCATACAAGTCCTGCAGTTGAGATTCATTCAAAGTTGTCATATTCATGTTTTCGTAAGAACCGGATCCAACCAACGAATCTGTCATTGCACCGAACACAATGATCATCAATGGGAAAGCTGATCCATGTACCATAGCAGCAAGTAGACCTCCCGTCATAAGCAATGCATCTTTGCAGTCAGCAAAGCGGTACTGTCAGAAACAAACAAACAAACAAATAAACAAATTAATATCACAAGTCTTGTGACTGCATGAGTCCTAACACACGAGTTGATTATTCACCATGCATAGAACAATACTGAAATCAAAAATTCTTTTCCTAAATCTGTATCATTTTTGAACTTGCTGTGTGTCTAGACAGCTTATCAGCAATACTGAATCTCATTCAGCAGATATTTATTACTTAAATGATGATTTGTCTCAAAACAAAGAGGCAGTAAAGTAGGGATGAGGCAGTCTGGTAACTGATTTTAAAGTAAGGCACACCGGTACATGTACGGCGGTATTACATCTAAAGGCATAAATGACATAATCAATGGAAACTTACAAGCTGACCAAAGCTGACCATCTTTGTTTTCACTTCTTCTTCATCTTTCCTGCAATTAGAGAATGATTCAGCATCAGAATAATTTTGAAATGACGTACATTTGATTTGATATACTCCAAAAGCTGTATGTAAGATTGTGTATGCTGATCTGAGCTTCTGTTCTTTATCATAGTGTTTTTCTGTCTGGTAAAGCAATATGCTGGCTCTGGTCAACTTATAGATCAGTACGAAGAAAAAACATACAACTAGCTCATATTGTCTTCAGATATTGGTAAGGTTGTCAAATTTAGATGAGACAATATACAGCTACATATGTCTTAAACTCTATTAAGTTACTTCATTGCTATTCTCTATACATATCAAATCAAGTTTTATGATACTTTTCATGAGAAGATACGATGACTATATTGTTATTGTTCTGATTTTATATACATTTCCATTCCTCACCACAATGTTGTGTTCAACTTGACAATCTCTTGAATTTTTCAAAACTACACGGTAAGTTGTTATTTACATTGTGTAAACATTTCATGGATAGCAAAATCTCTGATATTTACACTTGCATACATTCCAATTCCTACTTCAGCTCAACCTTTTGGCAGCAATATGTGTCTGTACATGTGTTTTATTAGTGGTTTTTGTACTCTTTTTACTAATTTTAGCTTTACATGTATGTTAGCTTCAATGCTACAATTATAGTAGGTTTTTAGTGGTATTGGCAGATAGGCTGAAATAAAGTTATTAATAACAATAAAACAACACAACCAAATGTGGAAATTATCCATCACATGAAATGCTACTTGTTGTGAGTGCACTGGATGAATGGTGGGGACTGAGGCAGGGCCATGATAAAATCTTGTGGAATCCATAGAATTTCCATTTCACAGATACAAGCCATGCAAAGATTGGTTTATGACATACTTGGTTTCATCACCATTGCCATCACCATCACCTTCAAGTCTGTCTTCTGCGGTAACAGTTCCATTGGCCATGTCAACGGAATGATCAGCTTTGCCATCCACAGGTGTCACTTCCAGTACAGCTGGTTCATATTTCTTGCCAGAGTTATTCTGATCTGAGCCAATGACAGCATCGTAGCTTGGAGGGCTTTCTGTATTTTCACTCAAACCTACAGTGTGTTAACAATTGCACATTAGGGACACTATACGATGTACATCATTGTGCGTGTTTTCATTTTCTGAGTATATTTTCTGTTTTATTACTAAGAATTGGAAAAATAGATAGATTTTATGGATACCATTACTGTTACAGAATTTGAGGAAGGGACATTTGATAATATTAACTAAAGATTTATGTTGTTTTTGACAAGAGTATTGATCACGTAGAGAATAGCGTGACAGACTCTATTTAAATCAACAAGCACAGAATGGCACCAGTGATGACAGTGAAAAATGATTTCAGATCTCAAGTATTATCTGGTCCATCTAGACCTTCATAGTCTGATACTGTGCCTACAGGCAATCCTCAGGTCAAAGTTCATATTTACTCATCTTTGGTAAATACAACATATTTCTTATATGAACACCTGCTTGGACTTTGAAACCCATATTGCATAGAATGCGGCTTTTTGAGCTGGCAATAGAAATATGCTATATCGGCAAATATGTACGCCTGTGTTGTTGACCATACATGTACATGGATGTAACAACAAATATCTTGCTGCATATTAAAAATTTTCGTGCTTGGAGCATGTCTTGTGTCATTGGGAGCTGAATAGTGAACTTTGATGACAAAATGTTTCCCTTCAATTTTCATATTGATGTTTAACATAGTCTTCAGTTTCCTGTATATTGTATGTAAGACAGCCTTCCCTTAATGGAAATCATGTTAAATTTAATCATATTATTTTTGCTAAAAATACTAATTTCTCTGGTCATTACCCATAAATTTTCACATTTGATGGTAATTTGTGCATTAAAAAATAATTTTCAAAATTTTACGGTATAATATCTTTCAAATTTTGCCAAAATCAGACAATTTACAAGTGAGATCATCAGTAGAATGTTTACATTTAAATCTTCTGTGTTCAAATTCATTTCAGAATTTTAATGTGGACTGACATTTTTTCAAACTCTGAGAGTTAGCAAAGAAAATGAAATATATCCATGTACCTGGTTTTTGTTTGGTGGAGCCTAGCACAGAAAGTGAGATGAATCAGGAGAAATGATATCATAGAAATAGAAAACATGAAAGACATTGTTAGGAAAATGTTATCTTATTTCCCCTTTACCAACACCACTGAAATGGTGAAGAAAGACATAAATGCTGAGGTAGAAATGTTGAAACAGATCTGTCTATAGTTGAAATGATGCTGAGTCTTAATATGTTGTTATCAGTGATATGAACTATCATGTGTCATGCATGTCTGTCAGATACAGAGTAAGTCAATGGAATCCTCTCTTAATTAAACATTAATTTTACTTTCTCTATACTGGTAGAAAAAAATAAGAGATAAAAAATTTGTAAAATAAGTAGAAAGTCAGAAAAATATGAAAGATTACATAAATGGTCAAAAAAACATCACACGGTCTGACAGCAAGTCTGGCAAGTGGTGGTAGATCAGAAAGCTCAGAGATTCTTGTAGTTGAACATTTTTTAGTCCAAAAATTTACAACAAGTATTTCAGAATATTGGTTGATTTATAAATAACAGACATATTTGTATTCTGGTGAATAGAAACACACAACATCAAACAAGATATCCAAGATCATGATCTGTGTTCAACTAGAACTTATAGATCTTGTGATATATCGTTCTGTTTCCACTACAACTTGTCATCTTGCTGCAAAAACTGACAAAGCGATCTTCAAAGAAACAAAGTCACAACATAACTACTGTCACAATATTCACATTTTGTGCTTAGTGATGATTTTGTTTCAAAACAGAAAACAACAACACAGTATCATTAATAGGTGGAACTCATTTGCCCTGGAAACAATATACTTCAAAATTACCATACAAGTGCAGTGTAGTATATTTCTATCAAATTTCACATTATAAAATCAAGTGCATTTATAAATGGGTATACATTGGTTTTCGTGAGTGCACTGAACAGAAATCTTGGGATAAAATTATGAATATATAAAAATTGAGATACTGAAGAAACATTATAGCTACTTAAAGTTAACACAAAAAATGAGAAAAATAGTAAGAACTTCTAAAAGCCCAACTAGAATTTTCTGTTTGGATGTTCTGAGCAATGTTACAACAATGGTATTGACATAAGCTATGATTGCCATTTGAAAATTAGCAAATTGAAAATTGATTTATGAATTTATACACGAGTGAAACATTAAAAGGAACAACACAGTGACCTACACATACAGAAGGAAATTGCACTGGGTTGATTGAAAGCTGAAGCTGTTTATTTCAATCATAAAGATTACGATTGAGGATGACTTCAATTCTACTAAAATGTGTCGTGATGGTCTGGTCTATTTAATATGTTCAGATTTGTGAATATTAAATGCACTGTATGATGTGCTTTTATCAACAATTCAATTTGTTTGTATAGAACACTGAATGATATCAAGTCTGGAAAGATAAAACAATGTCCTTTGGGAAAAAGACACTCAGTCTGATAATATGCAACTGACATATAAATGATTTAGTTGTGGACTTGTTTGAAATGGAGATCATAACAAGCTGTGTCTATATTTGCAGGAATTTACTCTTTCTGAACATCTTATCTTAAGGTAGAACGCACCTCGGGGACAGACATTCGGACTCACAAACTTTTACAATTCTCTTCTGATATACCACATGTGGGGGTTCATTTTAAAGCTCTTGGTGAAAGAAAACTTTTCACCGGCTTAGTTTTTCGAAATTCGAAAATTTATATTTTTCTCCATAGAGTTAACACAGGGATGGCGGCCATTTTGAATTTCTAATATCGGTAAATCTTGGGTAATTTGTTTCTCTAGTACCAAAGTTTGCACGGTGACCCCCTATTTTTATTCTTGATTTTGAAAGAGAATGATTGAAAGATTCCTTGATGAAAGTTAGAGCAAAAGTTTAAGTCTTTCACTTTCGAGGTGCATACTACCTTAAACAGAGTTTGGAAGTTTATTAAGAAATATCAAAACACACTTCATTAAGAAGTGATTTCAAAGAATACATAAACAATATAGTTTCTTATGTACATGCAACAAGTCTTGAAAAGAATCAGCATGCAAGAGTGAAATACCGTACAAAAAAAATATTGCTGACAAAGCTTTTACAACAGACTTGAAATCTCCAAAAGAAAATTCTAGCTGGGCTTTCTCCCTTCTCCAAGTTAACAGTTTGAGAGTCCAAATCATGGGCAACATGGTTGTAATATTTTACAGCAGGAATATAGCAGGAATATGTAATGACAATTTTCAGATAACACAAATATTTACTTTGAATGATAGGAAGCCTTCAGATGTTTGGATTATGAAATGGAAAGTCTTTTTTGCTTCTATGATGTTAGAGAAACACACAGCAGTGTACAATATGTGTAGTGTGTGTCTGGCTGACATGACTTGCTCTGCTTAAACTACAGATCTTTTACGCATACCATATCATTAATGTCAATATCAATATTACAATTTTCCCTTACAGTTCTTGAACCTTGATATTTCAGTGAGTTGCATTGACTGATTGCACACACTCCTTCCAAGATGGTCCATCTCAGAAATGACACACACTCCTTCCAAGATGGTCCATCTCAGAAATGATCAAATAATAGTAGAAAATGTCTAGCGATAAATATTCAAACTTAATTTTGCTGAATATAATTTGGCTTCTAAAAGCCATGTTATTGATAATCACACATTTTATCTCTATATTCATAATGATTTTAAATGTGTGACATTTTTTGATGAGATTTTGGAATAAATGTACTGGTGAATGGGTAAGGAATTGTTGTTACATTTCTACTGTTTGCCATGGTAACATGATTGCATTGAAATACTGCACAACAGGGGAAATCTGTGATAGGGTATTGCCTTTGACAAAGGCACTGTTAAATGACAGCTCATGAACAGCTAATGCAATTTCTAACCTGTTGCATTTCTGTGATTTGACAAACATGAAGCATTAGCTACAGAATGCAAATACAGGTAAAAAGTGAAAATTCGTATAACAGTAGGAGAGAATTCGATATTTGTCATAGTATATTAAATTACTCGATGATAACCTTTGATCAAAATAGAATGTGTTATCAAGTTTTCAGCATTGACGTTGTCAACAAAACATAGCATTTATGATTGACATGGCAAGACAAAATAGAAAGGCAAAAGTAGCTGTGTCTCTGTAGTATTCACTAATTGGCTGTGTGGGCGTTTTTCTTGACAACTGTAATTCCACTGTTAGGAGATTTTTTAATCTCTCAATGCAACGTCTGGGAATATCAATGACAAGATACATTTTAGTTTCAAAACATGCAGATCGGGGAGAGGGGGGGGGGGAAGAGTTAGTGAGGAAGGTTAATTTCATAATGCAAGAAAACAAAATATTCCAGCGAGGGAATATTCTGGATCTATACATTTAGATTGACAGTTGGTTGGATTAGTAAATTTTACTAGACGTTATAAGAGTATGTTTGTTAGTATTTACATCATATGATCACAGATTACACATAAAAACAGATTTTACAAAATTCAAAAGGTTTACACCAATATATTCTTCATAATTTGGCATAATTTAACTAAAAACCAACATAAATTAGAATTTCAAAATTGTACTGTGTAGCAGGAAGGAATGAGAACAGAGCAACCTCTTGAACTATAGAATTTGCCAAATACAGAGAAATGTGTATGTGATTGGATTCAAGTACTTAACATGGACAGACAAATCCTTGACTACACACACACACAAAATAAATTTCTCATTTCATGAATAATTAATCAATGAGCAAAGCTGCACGTCTTTTATCTCTTGAACAAATATCACCGTATTCCCTGTGTGCAACAGAACTGTAAAGTTTTTACATGTACTCATCAAATAAGCTGTTTTGTATGTTTTATTCTAAATCTTATGAAACATACTCTACATTAGTAGTCCATGATTTGACAGAAACATTTGGTGAGAAATCAGATACAGCACACTACGATTTTGCACTTACAATTACACATGCTTCATTATAAAATTATTGCTCTGTGCGATAGCTCCACCTGACACAGCCCTTATCATAAACATTTACACACATACAGTAAACCTAACAATGGAAATATCAGACATGTTGTTAGAGACGTCATTGTCCAGACATAAAGCTACATGTATTCCTCACAAAAAATTCACCTCCCAGACTTTATTGATCTACTCAGTATGTACCTGAATGTAACAAAGTCAAACTGATCTCAGTGGAAATACAGCACCAGAAATCAAATGCAAACAGGTAGTGATATGAAATTCAATGAAACCAAAGCTGACAAGTTCCATTCAATAACTTGAGGAAAGCTTTTGAAACTATGAGCACCATATATGGGAGTTGGTAACCTTCCATTCCGTTATGTGTAGATACCCAATAACCTTGGAACTTTAAACCTAAACAGACAGACAGACAAACAGGTAGACAGACAGGCAGATAGATAGAAGAAATGTAAACATACACATCTTGACAGATACATTGATGTATATGGAAATACAGGCACAAACACATGCTGTGCTTTGTGTATGTGTATGCATGTGTGTGTTAGAGGTTGTTGTGCGGTAAGTGTGTGCATGTGACAGCGTCTTCATGTGCATTGCCTGAAAAGTACGTGCCTTCAGGATCGAGCGTAATAATAACATATACTTTGTACATCGATATAAACAAGCTTGACATCACCATAGCAACTATTTAGTATATTAGTATGGGTCTACTAATTTATGTATAGGTGTTAATTTTAGATAAACAGGTTTCACTTTTCAAGCAATAGTAAAGTGAGAAAGTCATGTTACTGGTATTAGTGATGAAAGAATTTGCAGATTGTTATGAAATTAGTCAGGGATGTGTATACCCTTCAAATGACCTTCAATATTCTATACAGTGTATTGCCCTGAACAAGTCATGTACAGCCAGCACTTCATTGAGTTGTAGCATACATCACTGAATCTAAAAAAAAAATCCACACAGGTAGTTTTTTTTCTTTGAAAGGCTTGTTCTCACCAAACTGCTCAACTGGAGTCATGCTACCCGATGGACGGGTCCTTGCCATTCCGTTTGTATCTGTCTTACCACTATTGGCATCCGTCACTGGTACTGCATCCCCATTGGATGCCATGACTGCTTAAACTTCACCTTCCTCTGCCTGTTGATCTTGAAACCAGTTTATAGTTATCTGCTGGGTTTGAGTCTTAATGTTTGTAGCAGGCCTGTCTCTTGGAAATTTCTGAAATCAATAAAAGGAGACTATGTCAGCATACATTTACCAACATCTGTAATATTTACATGTAATACAGAACATTCACATGCATTTTAATTTCATAAAACCTGATACCTCAGTGCAATAAATTTGCGATTATGTGACAAAATGTGTAATTCAGCCTATTATTTCTAACAATGATATTACCAATTTTTGTTTTTTCATGATGATAACAAGATTCTTGCCGTGACCGTATTTTCAAAAATGACATTTTAAAATTTCATATAAGGACTGAAATTCAAAATTGCTTTTATTTTTGCTTTTCTTGTAGGATGTATACCGGTACTTGTCACACGTCATGTGATATTGTTTGATAAGTATTTCGTATATCACAAATATATAGTTTTACTTCCATGTCATTTTTGAGAATTGCTCTGTGTTAAAGGTGTGTACACATTTGATGGCTCACTGAATGTTTATGTATATTTATGTACACTGTGTTCAGCAGAGTTAAGAAAGTGAATATTGCTTTAATTATTCAAAGATTATATTGAGATACGCAGCAGACTGAAAATACCACTGTTGAATTCACATATCTCCTCAAATGTATATGCACAGTCAACAAACATTGAACATACGTCACACCATGGCTGTCTGAAGAAAATCAATGCATTGCCAAATATGGTAATAAATATACCGGGGTCAGTCAAATAATCCAACAAAAAAGCATAGGCATATAGTATGATCTCTGGACAAAGTTACAAGTACATGTTTATCAGAGAAAAATGCTGAAATGTTGATGACGTTTGAGTTATGAATAAATACAACAGATTGCAAGATTATATATTTATGCAAATTCATTCTTTATTCATGTACTTCATATCAACATTTGAAGATCTGGTTTGACAATGATCTGGAACACTTTTGTTGAACCTGACATCTTGGCGAGTTCAAAGCCGAGACAGTTAATTATCTGGAAATGTGTACCTTCTGCATTAATTGTCATTTACAAGTTGAGATTTTAATATGACACGTACTGCAAAGAAGCAGTGAATGGTTTGATGTCTGGTGACTGATATACAGTCCAGCTGCAGGCAACTTGACCTTGATGAAGAGACAAGACAAATTCAACTATAACTCAGACAGCTGACATCTGTATGGTAACAAAAAAGCACTAATCTATTCACTTTATGCACTGACAGTCTTCCAAGCAAATTTTAATAAAGAAGGATCTTTAATATGTTGGAAAAGATTAAAGGTGTTGTCAAGAAGTACTCATTACTTATGTAATCAGTATGTATCTTATCATATGAAAGGTTTGGCAAGACAATTTTGGCGCGTTACTGCTTTCCTGTCAAAAAAACACATGACACTCTTGTTCTGTATCTATAGCAACACTTGAAGCGGTCATCCAACCTTAAATATTTCAATATTCATTTATCTTCATGCTTGTATAGGAAATTTTGCCTTGTCATTTTTCTCCAAATATGAAAACTGCATCAGTGGCTGCCAAATCTGAGATAGCAGTTGGCAACGTATTACAGAATTTGATAAATTCAAATGATTGAGCTGTTTCTAGTTTTCACCCATGGCCAGTTGCATTGTTGAAAACCCTTTGTGTGAACATGCCGGTATGTGTTTGTGATAAATGTCACCTTGTAAGCTACTTAATCATATGTGACAATATGAATTTCTATCTGACAGTTTTATATGACTGATGTCCATAAACATATGACCATATTTGTCATAGTGACCAATACACTCCCAATACAAGAGTACCAATACTCACTTAACATACAGGGATTAAATATGTATTACCTTGGTTGTGTATTCCTTCAAGAACTCAAGACAAGGCTGCTTTTATGAAACCGGTTACACAGGCAGAGGCAGTGTGATTATGAACCGTACTTTGACAGGGTCTTGTACAACACTTATGAAATTTCCCTCCAGGCAACTGCTAATCAGGGATCTAGGTGTTAACCATTAACTTGAAAGGCATATCGCCATGTCCAGCTTTGAGTGCAGTATGACTGCGCAGGATCTATGACTCAGCTATGACCAGCTATCACCACTTGAATTGGTTATGCAATAGGGCAAACTGCGCTGCACACACAAAGAGAATATATGTAACTGTCTCTTGGTTCAACAATCAATACTCCTAATGTGTATACTGTTTGCTCTGCGAGTCCTGTTACTATTTACATACAGTACTGCTATCTCTAATCCCTTGCAGACAATTCAGACCAATATTGTTGTTTCGTAACAGAACAATAGATGACACACATTCAAATGACCACTCACCTCAAATGTGAAAGGATCAATTGAAATTATTTCAGTATGGTAAGTATTAGATCTTATATACAGAACACTAGTTTGCTGAGAAGGATCTGGTATTGAAGATTTTTGTTTTTCCACTGACTTATTTAAGAAATATAGTTGTGTATTAAGTCCCATTTTGGGGATATCAATTTTAATAGTTTAACTGTTGTAAATGACTTGAATATTCTTGTTATACTGGATGCATATTAATTGAGTAGCCACATTTATTCATGTACAACTTGTGTGAGTTTGTTAACCCCTTCAAAGACATGGTTTGGCCAAAACCCATTGTTATCAGGGTTGAGTGTGGATCTCTTTACAGGAGTTTAGGGGTGAACAGGTTAAATCCATTTATCAATTGCATGGCTTCCAATCCCTTCATCATTCTTGTTTTGGTTCATTCCATTTTTTTTCCAAAAAGGTGGGTGAACCTACGTGGTTTTGATAACATGGAAGTTGGTTGAAAGGGTTAAAGGTCAAAGGCTGACGTAGCCTAGAAATCAATGGGCAAATACCTTGGTACCGTAGATTTCAGGCCTGAGTTTGATAAATAGTACCGTATTCTGCCCAATCTGACGAGATAAATTAGGAATCTTGTAATCATGCAATTTTGACTCCTCAAGAGACTTTGAGGTTAATTGTGGTGTACAGAATTTATATTACTACAATACATGAAAGTATGTAGGCTTTATTAAAGATAGCTACTTAGGAAATTATTTCAGGCACTGTCCCTCCACACTCCAATGTGTACATGGTTTATGGATGTAGCAAAGTATTAGAGATAATGATCCAGGGCTCTAATTGGCAAAAGTTACTATATCAGAAAATCTGTGTAAATTTTGGAGATATCTAGCCCATCTTAGACTCAATCTAAGAATCCAATTATTTGACACCTGTCTTTAGGACATGATACAGTTTCAAACTGGACCCATCAGTATGGCAACACACTGGGTTATGGTAATTTACCATCATTGTGCCCTCCCACTGTGTAGCTGTGTCGGTCTCATGCTTGCAGTGTGACATGTTAATTATGCAAACGACACTAGTCTGACTCATGAGTGATGAATATTCATAGTAGCATAATGAATATTCATAGCAACATACTGTGCCCTCTAGCGTACATGTGGGTAGGATACGTCCTGTCATGGTCTTGTGACAGTCATGACATTGTCATAACTGTCAAGAATTGCTTCAACTATATTTGTCAGATTCAGTCTTTTAGTTCAATTGTCTATGGATACATTAAATTCGATTTCACTTGTACAGTTGTAAAGTCTGTCAGCCCCTTCAGACATTCTCATTATTTAATATTCAATTCACACACACAAGCTGTACTACAACTCTTTATCAATACATGCATGCATATACCCTACCCTGTTTTTCACCGCTGGTGTATGTAACTGTAAGTGTGTTCCGAAAAACATTTATCATCGGATTCCACAATTGACATGTGGAATGTTACATTCAGAGTGCCTAGGGTACGATACTGCTTAGTGAGATTGCAAGTGTGGGTGAAAGTTCAACAGCCAATACTGTGTACAATCACAGAGACAGCAAATGTTTGAATACTGCACAATGCATATTGATTCAACTAAAGTAAATGATAACTTCTTGATCATCTGCCCATTCTTTGTAACACCTTAAATCCTACCATTTATAATAAGTATGGCAATCATATGTATTACCAACTCCCATTTTCCTCAAGTTGTAAATTGGCTACATATTTCCTCAATGGCTTATTCTCATTGTACACTTCAGAAAATCTTAAATCAATTGCTCTTATCATTAAGTGAAGTATTTGTACATTTTTTAAGAACTAAAACTTGTAAATACAATGCATGATACCGTATATACTGCAGTCCATTGAGAAAACATAGGAACTACAGAATGTCATCTGGAAATATGATTCCATCATAATTTACAAACAAATCAAGACGCCTGCAAAATATTCTCTGAAAAACACATGTGAATTATATGTCTACCCAGGACACATCGAACAGATTATCTGACAATTAGACTCACTAGTGCTCTCCACGGCTATAAAAGCACATTTTCAATCACACATGTACCTTGCTTGATGGTTCATTGGAAATGTTTGATATTAAGGATAAATTGACTTAATTTAAGAATAAATGAAAGTACAAAATCACAGCAGTCACACAATCACAATAAAGCTATTAATATTGCTGTCTAATCAATAGTTCACCATAAAAAGTCTTTTTATACAGTACATAAAATGATAATACTGATTTTATAATATATGAAAAATTTTACAATATACTGCAAGTACCCAGGATTACAGTGGCGTCTCACCAAAACTTTACTTTTTTAATGTCCTTTGATAGCTTTGTAAATTGTAAAAGAACATTTAAATTTAGCTTTGGTAAAAACATGCAATTAGACATCAGAGCAATATTTGATAAGATATTAAAATGGAATGGTTCAATCTACCGTTGGGCTAAACTGGTAAACATTTTATAAACATGCAAAGATTATTTTTGTACGCTTTTACAATATCTTAGAGTCATTAGAGTGACGTACGTCTGTGGTTGCTAAGTAACATACATTCAATAGGGGAAGAGTGCTATAGAACTGCTCATCAGTAAAACACACCAACTATGGCTACTTCTAAGTTCTAGTAAATATGACTACACAATAGTGTAGTCAGGCTATGAAGACTTCCATATTCTAGATTTCACTGTGAAAAAAGTGCAATCATTTGAACTCCCATGGGCCAGCCTAATTTGACAACAAGGGAATCAAGAATCACACTGACATGACGTTGACATCTGATTCACATTCATTTCAGATCACTTCATTCAAATCTCTTTGAGCTCCAAAGGCCAATCTTGACGTAGTTCACAGCTATTTAGGGGAGAACCATTTGATTTCTGGGGGGGGGGGGGTATGGAGGATTTTGAGAAAAAAAAATTTGTCGCCAGGTGAGATAGAAGAAAAAAAAAATTGATCCTGCCATGGCCTGAGAAAAAAAAAATTGTCATAACAGACAGAAGTGAAAAAAAAATTGTCACAATGCACCAGAAATTAGCAAAATTTGGAAACCCTATTCTCATGTATTCTTTGCCGGCGCGCCGCCATAGGCGGCGCAAATGTTTTTTACCACAAGCAATTCTTATGTTTTTTTCCCAGCACTTATGATATAAGCATGCACTACATAGGTCTACTTACACCTCAGTGCACTCAATGTTTTCCTTCCTTTCCTGACCCAAGAAATCATATTTCAGGATTTCTGTTGCAATATCTCAATGGCATAGGCACTATCTAAAGGGGACTTTTTGACTTCTGTAAATTGTGAAAATTTTAAAACACAAGACAGGAGTCAATAAACTAGTGTTAAAATCAATATAGTATTCTCTCAATATAAATATATTAGGAAGATGTACAAGTTGAGGAACAACAAATGTAATGAAATACAAGGGAGAGGGTCACTAAAAAAATTGAAAACTTCAGGGGGCGTTACTCAAAATGTGGAGAGGAAGAAGGGGGACGGGTTACTCAATTTATTTTGGCGAAATAAATTGAAACACATCTCAGATTGCACCATTGCACACATCCATTTCTCAAAATTTTCAATGCGAGAGGGGGGCACCCCCTCTCGTGCTCTCCCCCCTTGGCTTTTCTAACAGTGTTACTGGTAAAAGACAAATTTAAAATACCTATCGGATTGCACTACACTGCACCGTGGCGCACATCAATTCTCAAAATTTTCCCAGGATCTAGGACAAAACTGAACTGTTATGAATTCATCCTTTATTATCACAGAGACATGTTTCCATTTACCTCACTTCAATGACCATTTTGACAGTTAAACATACCATATTCAAGCTTTTCATTAGAAGCTGGCAGCTGGAGAAATGACACAAGAAGGTCACAAATTTTCCGTTCCTGTATATTTATTTATCTTCAGTCTCTGGCAAACAGAACTGTTTTTCACAAATTGTATTGTCATCGTTTGGTTGTTGAATATTGTGACACAAACACTGATCATGCATAAAATGTAAAAATATTGCAATGTTCAATGTCATTTTCAAACAGTTTTACCAAATGCAAAATAACCTGAAACTCCTCTCAGATTGCACCATTAAACACATCAATTTCCCAAAATTTCCAATACGAGGGGGGAAACCCCCTCTCGTGCTCTCCCCCTTGAGGTGTTCTAACGGTTTCACTTAGTAAAAAAATTAAAAAACACCTCTCAGATAGCACCAGACTGCACCATTGCACACATCAATATCTTAAACTTTCCATGCAAGATACGGGAAAGCCCCTGTGACACTTTCCCCCTAATCCTCTCGCGTGTTCTCCCCCTGTACTTTAAAATTCTGCCCGGTCAGATATCCTAGTGAAACCTTGTCATAATACCCATCCAAATTAAACAATATACTATATGGTTAGATACTGCGTGAGCTTTTATATCTTTATTTTATTGTGACTTGCAATTTCATTTTGATGGGTTCACCTTTTTTTAACCATCATGAGATAACTGATGATAGTCTAGCAGAGTACATCAGGATTTCAAAGGTCTTTACTGTTAAATTGCTGTATTTTGTAAATTTTACAAATACATGTATTTGTATTTAACTTTTCTAAGTGGGGGGAATCAGTCAAAATTTCAGAGTTAGAGAGGGGAGTTACTCAAATTCATCATGGTTGACGGGGGGGGGGGGGGGGGGGGGGGGTGTGTCACTTGAAATTTCTGAGTTTCAGGCCGTAAATAATTACGGCTCCCTTATATACAACGCATCACAAACTTGATGACAAAGAAAAAAAAATTTGCATTGCTACTCCATTTGAAAAAAAAAAATGATGCAGCTCTGACAGTAGAAAAAAAAATTGCTGTCACTGTGATAGGAAAAAAAAAATTGCTCCCATACCCATTTCCTCCATACCCCCCCCAAAAATCAAATGGTTCTCCCCTATTTATCACCATTCGTGTTCTCTCAATCAAGACTTACCCAACACCAACTTGATGTTGCTTCATGCTGTCACTGTTGCTGCCAGTCTAGCAGTAGTCAAGGTTACTCAACCTCCACTGTTACTGTCAACTACCTGGAGTATCTGAATATATCATACTTGTACTGGAACATCTACTGAACCATACAAAATTCATGGCATATATGGAAATTGTCTAAAGTTTTTTCAAATGGGTGTTAGAGGCCGAGGCAGTTTCAAGAAGAAGGAAGATTTCAAAGAGGCTGTTTCTATTGGGTGAGAAACTTGTTG
Organism: Ptychodera flava; assembly: GCF_041260155.1. NCBI lineage: Eukaryota > Metazoa > Hemichordata > Enteropneusta > Ptychoderidae > Ptychodera > Ptychodera flava. The sequence goes on along the minus strand of NC_091937.1, from coordinate 5,219,982 downwards.
AAGGGAGAAGGCAGCTAAAATCAGTAAATACCCGTCAATTTGGTTGGTGTGAATCTCAGTATGAACACACTGAAAGCTGAAACCTAAATTAGAACATGCTTTTAAAGCTTTGGGCAATTTCATTCATTTATCTGTACCATGTAATTGGATCTTGCTATTATGCTGATTGTTGATTCAGTTGCACAATTACTTCCAAAGCTTTCAGTGTGTCAGCTTTCAATTACAATAAATTAGGTTTAACCACAGAAAGCTGCATTTGGTCTGGAGTAGTCTGACTAGCCAAGACAGAAAGTGAAATTTAGCATGGCTAAAGAGCCACCAGAGGAAATGTGATTGTGGATTTGTAAATGTATATCTTTGCATTTCACATTTTCACTCCAAGGAGATTTTGTAAAGTAGTGGTACTGTCTTTTTTTTGATAGAATGGCAATACTCATCTTTAGAAGTTTTGTCATTTACCAAATTAATATTCCATCTGTGAGTCAATATACATATAACTATTCTATAATCCAAACACACTTTGTGATACCAATTCAATGACAGACCACAAATTTTGTTTATTTCATGGATTACAAATTTGGTAAAATATTAATAAATATGACCCAACCTACTGCAAACCACCAAACCTAACCTTTCCTTTTAATTTTCAAATAAATTTTTGATAATTTGTCAAATTTAACTACTGGTTTGGGATTCAGAGGGCAAATACGCTCTCTATAAAGACAATCTTCTGAGAAATAAACTGCTAAACATGCTTGAAAACTGCTAAAATGATCTTTATCTCTGGTACATGCAAGTTGTCGCCATAGTGATATTACAAGAACTGCAGCACATATATTAGAGATGTGTTGCCATGGTGACATGATCATTGCTGAGCTGATAGATGTGTTTCTAATAGCACTGACAACAGTTTATGGTTAGACCTATGACAACTTTTCCCTTCGGTAACAAAGAGAAAAGGGCATTGTTGCATGTTTACACAGTATTTTTAAATTAAATAAAAACTCATCTAAATTTGACTTCCCTGTAATGATTTTCACATTTCCAGGTTGAAGAAAAAAGGTTGACAATTTTTCAACAGAAGCAGCGTTTCTACTGTCCAATGATTTAACTGTCCTCCTTCTATTGACACAGTAACCTGGGTAACATATACCGGCTCAATGCCCTTTTAAAGTAAAAACTCCGCATGAATTCATACAGATTGCAATTATTTCACTTGCCTGTCTTACGTGTCAAAGACCTTTTAGTCATACCTCACCTTGCAAACAACCGCACACCCATTTATGTGGTCAACTATATTGACTTGTAAGAATGCATGATTTATGGCTACAGGTGATTGCAACACATCTACACTCAAAACGACCGACGGGACAACCCTACATCGTCTATTTTTCTGCAGCAAAATACTGCTGTGCTCAGGACAACTGTGATTCTATCAAGACACCGCTGCATTAACAAATCCCACTTGCTACCTGCTATTGACAACATATTGATTCTGACCACGGCAAGTCACTGCGACATTTTATCGAAAAATGCTGTCAAAATTCATGTGAGTTATGGTATGTGTAGAAACAGGTGAACTGCCATACGAAAATTTCTGCTGTAAAACAAAGTGCAGTCTCAATCAAAATAATCTACATCAATACTTGAAATCTCTTTCGACTGGTAGACAGACGTTTGAAGATTGTATAATGATTGAAATACTGACAAAATACCTCTATTCATCAGACTGCTGTAGCCCTCTCTTGACACAGATGCTGCAATCTGTATTAAAACCATGAGTCATCAAAAACAGGTCATTAAAACCGTGTGATAAGGAAATTTATAGTACCATAAAAATAACAATGTGACTGAGGGGTTCTAACAGTCAACACACTAAGGTCACCATGAACCACTTTGAAAGCACAGGCTACTAATTCATATCAGTTTGGAATTTAAAGACGCACCATTAGATATTTAAGCAATAAACCACCCAAGTGACTGGTACACCACAAGATTTTGACCAGTTCACCACATATACATATATGCACAAGTGACGGCAAGTTCACTATTATCTTAAATACTTCATGCTATCAGATCGGAAGAAATTTTACATAAAATACCGTCAATGACGCTGTACCTTCTCTAATGTGTGGCCAGGTCAGGTAATTGGTTGTTGGCATGAAGTTGTTGGTAAATAGTTGATGATGTAGGGGCATGAGGTGGGATATGGACCCAAAGAACCCAAAAGATGATTAAATACATCAATCAAAAAAATTCTAAGCTACAGTATAAACTGCCTAAAGATAGTTCAATGTGGAAAAAAGTTAAATAATTCAGAAATAAGAATTAACAGTCCAAAATAGTAATGACGCACTTCCCTACTGACCTGAGTGCATGTGAAATACACAACCTGGCATCTGTAAATTAAATGTATACCAAGTGATCATTTTAAGTCACTTTTAACTGTTTTTAATGGATTTTCCAAAGAGTCCTGTGGAAATGATGAAAAATGCTTATCTGGTCTTGTGTTTGTAAAACCTCATGGCTGATAATTGTCATAGTATTGAAAAAAATTGAAAGTGAAGAAATTACTGTTTTTAATAGGCATATTTTCCTTGAAATACATGACCGTGTAAAGAATATATGCTAAAAATGTTTAAGATTAATTTCTTTTCAATAAATAATTTAATCTGTGACCAAGGATTTTTATTCTTTGAGTTTACAAATTCACACATTGCAATTTGTTCAATCATCTTGTGCAGTGCAAAATTTATAAAATGACTGAAAAACAAAAAAAAAATTGGCAGAATTACTGTCTTTGTGATGTAAAATTATGGGTTGACATCACGATAATTGTTAATCTGTTCGAAGTACTACTATACTTTAATTAAAAAAAGAAAAGTTCATGCAGAAAAGGTAACATATATTGTCAGCAATGTAGTGTTAATTTTGACTTTACATCAAAATATGCCTTTGCCGGATACCAAATATATAGGGCGAAATATTAAAATCAGCCATGTTCAGCAAAATCCACACAACAGCATTGATCCTTTTCTAATTTGATTTGATTTGCTTATGTTATCCTTGTATGACAGTCAGTACAATATGGAACTTGAACACACACAGTGAATAAGTATGCTGTAAATGAAATGGTGTGGCTGCATCCACATGCAGCAATAGAAGTGCCTTTGTCTCTCACCCCTCATTTCCAACCTGTCCCAAAAAATAGTTTGGTCTTACATTTATAATGTTAATAATTTCTGTATTTGTGAAATGTGCGCATCTCAAAAACTTATGATCATAAACATTTTCATTGTTTTTTATAGCTGACCAGTCAGTTAACCTGTTTATTTTGAATATTTGCTCATTTTTCCTCAGTATTTGACATTTTCAGAATACCTTCAATCTGTCATTTTCTAAATGTTTAAATCACAGGCGCTTGGCACATTGCTGGGATAATAATCGTATTTAATATGTAGAATGTCTATATACGACTTGATTATTCAATAAAAGAATCACCCGTACGTGATATTAGTGTAGGCCTATAGGCCTACATGTTGACTTGCATTGCAGTTGTACCTATGGCTGCCAGGCTCGGGCCCGGCGAACGCACTGCATAATCATCAATGTGTAGAATGTCTACATGACTTCATTATTTATTAAAGAATAACGGTGCGTGATATTACTGTACATGTCAGCTTGCTTAACCGAGCGGCTGTAGAGCTCTGCAGGGCTTTGGCCGGCTTTGGCCTGTTGTCTACTGCTGCACAGACAGGAAGTCAAGGCGTGAAAGTAATTCACAGCCCGATTTCATAAATCAGCGAAATTCACGAACTCTGAGCATTCCCGGTGATAAAAACTGGTCAACGGTCAGATGGTTGCATAAACAATCGATCGACTGGCCTCTTTTGCCTAAAATCATACCTTACCCTATGCTACTGGCGAGAAATTGTCCTGAAATTGGCTGGGCACACCAACCCAGCGCCGGCCATTTTGAATGAGCTGCATTCAATGTACGCGTCCAATGAGAGAAGAGCAATGACGTCATCTGCCAAGGGTTGTATGCACAGGCGCATACATTGCATGCAGCTTATTCAAAATGGCCGGCGCTGGGTTAGTGTGCCCAGCCAAAGCCGGACCAAGCCCCGCAGAGCTCTACAGCCGCTCGGTTAAGCTAGCCGACATGTACAGTAATATCATGTACCTTTATTCTTTAATGAATAATGAAGTCATGTAGACATTCTACACATTGATGATTATGCAGTGCGTTCGCCGTGCCCGAGCCAGGCAGCCATAGGTACAATGCCAGTCAACGTGTAGGCCTATAGGCCTACACTAATATCGCGTACGGTGATTCTTTTATTGAATAATCAGGTTCAATATAGACATTCTACATATTAAATACGATTATTATCCCAGCAATGTGCCAAGCGCCTGTGGTTTAAATGCTCCTTTGTGTGGCCAAGCTTTCCACAAGCATCAAAGGTGGTACTTCATATAGGAAGGTCTGCCTCTAGAGGGCGGGCATCATGAACAGTGTTTGTTAGTTATTTCTTCCACATAAACTTCTGATTGTACTGTAAACAATGAACATGGCCGACGTCCGATTTTCCTGTCTAAAACTTTCACTCATTTTCGTTCATATGACTCTGAAACTCCAGGAAATGATTGGGAAGAAAGAGTTATCTTGAAATATTGAGGTACTCGCCGATATTTTGCAAAATTAAATGACAAAAAATGCAAGGCTTACACAATGACCGTTTTCAGACTCAGAGGCATATGATCATCCACCATCTGCAGTTTATGCAACAGGCCCATATCACGAGAGGCCATGAGGGGATATCCACGCAACTCAGTACCAAACACTAGCGCACACAGAGTGAGCAAACACGAAGTGAGTACCCCTAACGTCAGCTCAGTAGTCTGTAATAGATCGTAGTCAACTAAGAAACCTTGGAGAAAGGGTTAACACTGTGGCTATGCCGCTAAGTCCCTTTGATTTTTGTCACAGCTCAAAATCGTTCTCCTACACCTCAACCTGAGCCATAAACACCCCCACCAGTTTATGATATGACCCATCACATAGCATGACGTCAACGGATCTTGACAGACGGAAGTCTTGACAGACGGAAGAAGTTGACACCAGCATACTGGTTTTCAACTCTAATACCTTCTCTGTCTATAAATAGACACGAGAAGGTAAAGACAAGCAGCAAAGGAAGTAACCTGATTCTGATAATCCGTCCATGTTTGCATTACTTAAAATTTGTCCTAAATATGCATGTAACAGTAATTGGAAACCTGTCTAAAGTGAACCCTTTTCCCAGTCCCATTCTAATAGAACTCTACATTTACAGGACCTCTACAAACTGAACACCTCTCAAAACCAAACAATTTTCTCACTCACTGTAGGGTTCGGTTCAGACAGGTTTTACTATATAAGTAAAGTAACACTAGTCAAGTAATCCATTTACAGCACTGATACATGTTTAGGTGTCTAGTACAACTAAAAGGTTGACACACACTATTTCAAAGTACAAGTATAGTCATGGAATGTTACTTCTTAGTGAACTGACAACGGATCATTCATGAAAAATCTTACACAATTGAATTTTTTCAGCATGACTAATCTTGGGAAGTTCAACGTGACCTAAGATAAGTTGACCAGTTTACCTGTTTGTATGAAGAGCTATTCATGCATGTACAGAGCTTGGCAGAACTATTAAAAATCTAAATTGCTTCAAACTCAAACAAAAGTAAACATGAAAGTTCCATTCCACAGTTATTTTAAGGAAAGGGAAGTTCAGTTACTAGCTAGATCATTCAAACAATATAAACTGCCTTGCTGGGCCACTTCAATCTGCCAAATTCTTACATTGTCATGGAAACAGTTTTATGATATAATCAAAGACATATATACAGAGCACTTTGAAATGTACTGAACTAAGTTCATGAAATGTTTTCAGTTGAATATTTAATCGATAATTGATTATTAAACATACAGTGTTGTTCTCCCAGGATTTTCTGGTAGAGTGGTGACTAATTTGCATAACAATAACATTTATTGTTAGGTAATGAATTTCTATTGTTTACAAAAATTACAGAGTGGCGGCCACTACTCTATAATTGCTCTGGGGAGAACATTGAATGCATTACTTGTACAATGATGAAGACACGGAATTTGTAATTATTTTTGAATGGATAAAAAAATTAGATTTCCATCTTACATAAAGAAATCTTAGCTTTCAATCACAATCCAAAGAAATTTACATTGTCTGAACTGCTGAACTTGAATTAGGAATCCATTCATTTGCCTTTGAACTAGTAGGCTTTTGTTACATAATATGGTTAATTTTAATATCTGAAATCATACAGGTGTTTGTTAATTAACATGATTAATTTTAGAGAGTGGTACTGTTATTGACACAACACTGCAATTGGTATTCTTTACAACTAGAATTACTACCGATACCCAGCTTCTCATGTAGATACATGTACAGACGGTGTCAATGTGGTATTTGTGTACAATATGCTGTACTTTGTTTACAATTTAAAATGCATCTCATATCAAATGAGAATGTGTAGTTCCGTCCACTTGTAATATAGAGCATAAAGACATGTATGTACAACATCAGATCATGAACACATTAGTACATGTACATTTTGTACCCAGAGAGACTAGTCCACTACGTATACTCGGCACTAGTTAGTAGCTTTACCTATCCATGTAGGAAGCTTACACTTTGTATCTTGCTGGTGTATTTGCAGTAATTATTGGCCAGCTGTATGGGTTTCACAATCACTTCACCATTGCTTGATTGGCACACTACCAATGCAATAGATTGTCCACAGCTGCTTGTGAGATTATGGCCTTTGATGGTAAGTACAGCTACATGTAGTTTGAATGTTTCGCTGGAAATAAGACATGTACATGGGACTGTTGACAGTCTATGGCACTCGGTTGTTAGGGACAAGCATACTCCATGACATCTGCCACAGTATGACATGCATCCTGCCACAGTAAAGCCAACACTGGGGCAAGTCTTAATCTATATCCACATCCTAGAGTGTACATGAGATGTCATCATACAATTAATATTCATGTAGAAATTAATTACATGTATGTGCTGCTTCAGATAAAATGACTTAAAGTCAGAAAACAATTACAGATTGGATGATCTCTACTCATTTTGTATATTCATTTCTCCTTTTCTATTACCACTTGATGTCCATCATAAATAACTGATTCATGCTTTGTAATTACATTCATACTTTACAACAGCTGATGCTGAAGAACTCTTTTTTGTCCAATCCAGTGCTAGATATTAAATGTCAATGGTCACACATAAAATATAACTGTGAATGTGATTGGACATTAATAAGTGACAATTTGCAAACACGATGACCCTTACAAGCCAAGACCTCTGATTTGTTGTGACAACATTACATTATGTTGACAGACATTAAAGTAACACACAGCTGTCACTATATGCATATTGCTTGTACAAATTTCCAGAGTTATACAACTTGATGCTTTGAATTTCAGACTACAGCAGCTCCTGCCAGGCTAAGTTCATACTCCTTTCTGTAATTTCATCATTTCACATTTTCAGAATACATGTATGTATGTGCTTTTTAGGAATCAGCAATTTTCCATTTTCTGTGCAAGTACACTGAAAACTTTAAATCAGATTATTAGGCTGTTTGATATGAATAAATTTTTAGGTAAATCTAGACTATGGTATAAAATACATGCATATCCTTTATAACAGTGTTTAGCATTTCATCCACACATTTATGACACAGGTTTACTGGCTGGAGCTTTTGTTGAACTCTGCTGAGTTCAGCCATGTTAACCACAAAATTATCAGAGCATGACATTTCAAAGTTGACAAAAGACATTAACATGCACAGTATATGAATGTAGCTGGTATGTAGGTACTATATTTCTGGATGGTAAACTTGTCCCAGTTACAGTGTCACTTGAAATGGTGACAGGCTTTTTACTCTATCAGCAACACTTACACTACAAATCTCTTACACTTTCACAAGATTTGCTCTGGGTTTTCATTTAACTATACCAACAAAGCTTAGAAGAAAGTGAAATGTGATGCTTGACAAACGAGACACAAGATGCATTCTGTGAGCCGGAAACGCTGACATTTACATGTACGTCACTGAGTATATTTAGTTTTTCTTGACTGAATGGAGACTGTGGTTTCATCTTTCAACATGACTGGTGATTGGCCAGTAGAAGTCTGTACGTTATAACCCTGTGCCTGGTACAGATGTACGCTATACTATCAACAGCAATGACTCAGGTGTACTTGATTTCAAGTGGGTTGAATTGCGGTCACTTATGGGTTGAACTGCTCAATATGTATTTCAAAGTTTTCTCTTCATGAACTTCATAAAAGAAATTGCACCACATAAAAGCAAAAAAGAATGGCCACATTTTCCAAGAAAGCACTTCATGTACAAAAGGTCCATGTTCTCTTTACTGTTCACAGTAATTATCTTCATACCTTTCCTTTTTATGTCATACTTCACAAAAGTTAGCTTTACAAGAATAGACATCTTTAGTCATTACCATAAATGTTCAAAATACACTTGCCTGAGTCTGGGTGTAGCATGTGTGCAAATTACATTACTTTACAAAATCATACAAGTATCTATGAAAGAAAAATCTGGCAATTTTAGCCTTTCATGAGACAATTTTGTTCAACACAACAAACTCATCTTCTAAATCTTGGCAATTGGCATAATTATTATTAACATTAATGTATGCCATTAATCACCACAGTCCCTCTACCACAATTCTTCACTGTGTGTCCTACAGGTTTTGAGGTAGTGTATTCTACTAATAAGAAATTTTCAACTATCAATGTCTTCTCTTGCTGGGACTACAAGTACAACATGAATGTATACAAATTCTTGTACTCGGTTGGCCACAATTCTTGTTGGTACAAAACAGATTGAGATTTTCGCAATAACATCAGACTGAATCCTCACAAACACTAGACCCAAAAAGAACTGTAAGTTGGAAAGAATTTGAAGCAATTTCCCATGTAGGCATTTATTGTCAGAATTAAATCTGTATAAAGTAACTACCTGATAAAATGATATGCATATGAACAGAGGAAATTTAGTGATCTGGTTGTTGTCATCCATCTTTTGCTGATAAAATTGAAGAACATGTTGCTGCTGTTGTTTCAACCATATCATTGCAAATATGTACAGGCCCACTATAATAATCAAAGGGATTTTAATACATGTAGCTGTAAACAGCAAGCAAGGAAGTAAAGAGTACATGGCCCATGTTACACTTCTTCTTCCTAGTTACACAAATACAGGAAAGAGTGCAACGTTTGGCCTTACCACTTGATACTTATACCTATGGATACCTACATCTCTGATGCCCAAATAATACGCTGATCTGGTACATGTATTCGCATTATTACCGATATGATTGAGAATTCTTCAATTTCATTGGCCAATAGCAACATAAACAACAAAGCATCATCCTTTGTGAATGCAGTAAAGTATGGTATTAATCTCTTTCTAACATGATATCAACAATGGTGAATCGAAATCATGATAAACAGACACAGAAATGAAAGTGAATATATTAAGTATATACGCTATGCAGAGCACTGCATACGCAATTCTGCTGCATGAGCTTTGTTCTATTGCCCTATTTCCCTATTTATCTAGAAAAATGGGTTGGAAAACTAGAGGTCAGCCAAAGACTCCTGATGAAAGTGCTTTTAACTGGTTGAAAAGGAAAGTGAAATGTTATGCCATGGCACACACAGGCACACTAATTCTGGGTATGGCGTGAGCAGTGTTCATCTGTTAAACAAATACAGTATCATAAAATGCATCGTGTGCTATATATATAATGGTACTATATCATTGACCAAGCCATGAAACATACTTTGGTTGTTGGATACTCTTGGTACAAATGATGGCTGCTGTAGTACAGATTGATACAATAAAGAGAGGTTTGTGTTTTTGAGTGTGTACCCCGACTCACAGTACATGTAGTTACGATTCAGTTGCCGCAAAGTAATTTGGACCCTGCATCAATTTGAACAGTAGTAAAATAGGCCAGGACTGAATGGCATTCACGCAAGACCTAGAATTTGAGTCAGGTGATAAACAATAAATACATGAATAGGTTTTTTGCTTGAACATACATGTATGGCATAGTTTAGAAAAGGTCATTGTACTGATTATGTAAGGTATGTAAGTTCAAATAACTGTGGCTCTCTGAAAGACAATTGTACAACATTTTAAGGATTGTAAATACTGCAAGACAAAGGAACCTGGCATTGATGGTATGAATGATCTGTGCTCCTCAAAATGCTTTGTCACCGTGTCCTTGTGGAGTGAATAGAGCACGACGGTGTAGACACTTACATCAGAACCACAGTTAAAGGAGTGAATTTAACCTTGAATGACATATAGGTCTACAGGATGGCACAGGGATTATGATGATGCGTTTTGGAGACAACAGCAAATGACAGCTGGCACTGTCAGATAATGCAGTGTTAAAGCCAACTGTAACTCAATTGACTTGCATGCACAGAGAAATGTTAGAAAATGTAGTTATAATTTTATAGCGATTACCTTAAATCTTTTACAAATGACTCAGTATGAAAAGGAACATTAAAATGTATTGGTAAAGTGTGCAACTTTGCTGGAGTTTAAGATAACATGGTTCAATTATTTCTTTCTTTTATAACTTTTGCAAAAGTAACATAAAGACTGAGCAGTTCTTGATAAAAGTATACTTTTGCATCTTCATTGTTTGGTAAGCTAGACACATTTGTCTTTAGTAATGAACTTGAAAGACATTTGACTGCTTTGAACGCTTCACTTTTAATATGTTTGTTACTTCTTTGAGGCGTAAATTTGTGTAAGTACCAAAACATGAGATGTATTTCCATGTGACAGTATTATACATGAGATGATTCAGGATAGCATATCTTCCATCATATCCCTGCATGGAATTTTCATGGACATATGATAGTTTTGATTTTGGATAGTCCTCTGCCGTAATGTCTAGTTAACCAGTCTGGGGTCTCTCCAGTGTTTTGGTACATGAAACATTGAAGAAATCTTAGACTCTTAGTTAGTGAATTTGATACAGCGTCAAAAATTCAAAGTACAATGGGAAAATTATCACTCAGCTGTGCTTAAACTGATGCAAACTCACTGTCTTCATGTCAATCTTTGGTTACAGAAAAATATGTTGAATTAACTGAAAAATTGTTTTGTCAGACAGATTAACTATTCTTTGGTTGAAACGCACTCACATTCTTTTTCCATTATCCCTTTCAAAATCCTCCAACTTCATAACAGTGGTAATTTTTCAATTGTCAAGCAGTTGAAGTGACAACTTTAGTTTTTCATCAAACATCTATCTTGTGACGGCACCATTACATCTCAAATTTGAAAGTTTCATTTTCTACATTTTTTGCTTGTGAAACAGTTTCTTGTTTAATCATGTTTCATGTTGAAATGCACAGTTTCAACTTGTCAACATAGCCTGCGTGTCTGCAATTTTATTGTTGACAAGCAAATATTAGTCCAGACAAGAATTAATTCCTCAAGGATAAAGACTGCATACAGAATGCATTGGAATGCATTATGTTTGAAAGGCCATCCCTTCACAATACAATCTTACTCTTAGCCTATACAGTGAAATGATGTACCTTTTATAAAATAAAAAAATAATGACTATCAAAAGTTATAGCTACTCTTTCTTTTTACAGAGTACTGTACCTGGTAGTTATATGGTACTTGGCTATATGTACAGCAAGCCATGACAGACATATCTGGTAAAGTTTGAACCAAATACTTCACTTCAGGTCCAAAAATCAATGTCTTGCGTTAGTTGGGTCCTAGATCAGATATTATGTAGTGGTACAATGTAATCCAAAGTTGGAGACAGTTCTGATTGTCAGACTAGGGTACAGTAAAGGCATGTATTAGTGTTTAACTATCTGTATTTTGAGTTGCATTACAAATATTATTAATAAATGTTTATAAAACCAGCTACTGTCAAAAGCTTAGGTCTACTCTTTCACTGAATGAAGTACTTAGACTATGTAATCTTGCCTGCCAGAATGAGCAACAGCTACTGGCAAACTTTGCAACTATGTAAAAATATCAACAACAAAAAAATCAAACCCCAAAAATAAAGTTTAAGAAAGTGTGAGACTCACAGCGGCCAATGTGGTTTCAGTCAGAGCTTCTTCCCTGAAACACCATGTGCTTTATTGTATTTCTGTATTGTGAAATTCTTGAAAGTATTTCATTTATATGCCAATGACGACGTGCAATGTAAGCATATCCTGGCTCCAATTACCTATCACGATTGAAATGTTACTGCACATTTAAATAAAAAAAGACACTGTATCTCATGCAATGTTAAGCACAGTGAACTTCAGTTCAGTGCTGTGTCCATGATTGCACAATATCAGACCAAAATGATGTCACCAATTTGGGAAATTGCTCACTCTTTCATATGCAAATATTGAACAAACACATGATGTCATTCTGTCTGCGATACCCCTGATTTCCATATTTGGTAAAAAGTTGAAAGAATCAACAGATATGATCACTCAAAGCATACACCATTGCATCTGTTCCTTATGATAATACCTTGTAGAGTGTTGTGTCCTAGTTACATATGAAAACATGATTTGAACCTGACATCATGTTTAACCTTCAAATGACCTTCAGAAAATTTCACGCCATTTCCATGATTTTCAGGGGATAAAATGAACAAGCAAAGTCAATATCACTTAACACGGACTGAAATGGTGTCTTACACTTGTTATTTTTGTGTTTGTTTAGAATCTTTCTGGGATGCATGGGCAATTAATATTTACCACACTATGACATGCGTCATGCTATTTGCAAAAGGTCATTGACATCGGGACAGAACACAGTCATCAAACATACCATGTACCTGACATACAACATTTCATAACCAAATTGAATAAAGACGGCATTTTGAAAAAGCTACGTGTAAAATTGTTTCTTCTCATGTAGAAACTGGTACACTGCTCAAGCTCAACAAACTGTGTGACGGAGATGAGAATTTGATGATGCAATGGAAAATACCAATGATGGAAACACCATACATGTACATGTACATGAAAGAATTTACAAGACTAACTTTAACGTTTGAAATTGCATAAATAGTGATCTGATTATAGACTTCACTTTCATTTTCATCAAGATCACGTTTTATTCACTTTCATTTTCATCAAGATCACATGTTTTATTGAATATCAACATCAAATTTTCACACTCAAATGGATAGGAATAGAAAACCTGCCTACAAAATGACTACAGAATACACATTCTCCTCATATTCCTTGGCAAGAGAACAGAGACAGGTAACATTTCTTCAAAAAACCAATAAAGTTCAAGAATTATTTTATGAAACTGAATATATAATTAAAAAGGTGCAGATACAATCTGGGATTGATCAAACAAAGACATTATTTCAAGCAATTCACTGGTCGATGCTAAAATGTACTCTGCAGCATTATCAGAGAATTTTTCAAGATTGGCAAAAAGCATAGGAGTAGCAATTTTAATAAATAACTTAAGGTGGCCAAAGTAACAAGTTCACTTATGAATTTGTTTTCCATTTAATAGTTAAAGCATGTCTTTGTATGTTTTCTATCACAAATTTTTCAACTATGCATTCAGTTTTTGTATGGTTTCTCAGATGCTATTTTTATGCCACAGCTCTCTCTGCTAGGGGGTGTTCAATTAGTGAAAATACCAATAAACAATGTGACAATGATTAGAAACAGACAGGAACCACCTGTTAGTAAACTTTGTAGTTTGCCCCTTGAAAGAGAAAGACAAACTTTTGCTCGATGAAGCTTTCAACCTTTCTCTTAAAAAATCAAGAATGAAAATCAGGGGTCACCTTGCAAATTTTGGTACTAGACAAAGAAATTACTTAACAAGTCCTGGCATTTGAAATTCAAAATGGTTGCAATCCCTGTGTTAACTCTATGGGGAAAAATAAAATTTTCGACTTTTGATAAATCAAGTGATCTGCAGTATCAGAATAGCTTTATGAGAAAGTGCTGATATATTTTTGACGGTAGAAATGATAAGATTTCAACAATGCTGTACATAAATATATCAAACTGCTTGATGCTCTTCCTTGACATCAGACTATACACTGTTCAACTGTTCATTTGACAGAACTAAATTGACTATGTTCTTCTGGTATTGGCGTTATTTTGTCATTTTCCCAAAAAAATTTCATTTGCTCATGGTCTAATGTGGCAATATTCATACTTTGGTGCTGGAATACCATAATCTTTGAGTATATTTCAATTTTTTGGCAACTAGCCTAAGCTATTGAATACTTAGCATGCAATATTAAAAGTATCAGAGATTATTAATTGGCAAAAATAGTGAAATCTGTCAAAGTGCCGTACCATAAATTATGATGGAGAACCAGCATATTTCCATTTCACCTCAACCTACTTGTTCAACACCTATAACAACGACACAAAATATTCCCCTGCGACGTACTTGGATCATGAATATTCATCCGAGCTGGAAATCGTAGTTTTTATCATTTGTGCCTCTCTTACAGCGTTTTATCATTGTCAGAGGAATTACAGACAGTGGAGCATTGGAATGTTCATTTTTTTCATAACTTATTCGCTTGCATAACCGCGACCATGTAGGCTGCATCTTTGCGAATCTGTGTTTACCATGTTTACGGCTACGGCTGTACGCCTCCAACGGCGTACCCGTTAACCGTTCACCCGTTGCAAGCATGAGGCCTGGGGCTTGACCCATACTCAATCATAATTTACAAAATGATTTTAATGAACATAACTCGCTAGTTATTCTGGTTCTGAAAACGTCGCTTGCGATGAAGATGTGACGGTTCGCAGTTAATCAACGATCGGTCGGTCTGACTGGATGGGATCATGGTATACTACACAAATTTGCACATAGCCTGAAGACGCTGTTGTGAACTAAACCTAGCCCTACGAGTATGGCGAGAGTGCCCGGCTTTGGCTACGCCTCCTCCCACCTCAAAGCCAAAGCCGGACACTCTCGCCATACTCGTAGGGCTAGACTAAACCATGCTTCACACAACCGAAGAGCAGATTCAGTCAAAATGTTCGATTTTGTTATAATAAGCTGCTAAATATATTGTAAAAAAAAGGTCGTACGATTTTATTAAGTCAGAAAAGACAAGACAGTGAGCTGCTGTAGATGTGCTATAACTGCGGCTTGGGAAGTTTGGGTACATGTGGAGATCGTTGTGCAACCAGCGATGCTCTCTCAATCTTTTCATGTGGCAGGATCGCACGATCCGTACATGTAAACTAGAGAGTGTTTACATTTAGCAGATGTCCGAAAATGTTAATTGATCGAAATGTGATGTAAAAATTATCCAAGTACGTACAGTACACAGCCGAGCAATCGACTCGCGCGATCTAGCACGGCAGATTGTACGCGTATTGATTGTGTCGAAACGACCGAATACCGTTTCATCAACATGATCAGTTATTTACACACTAAGCGCCTTGCTTACCTGTAGCTGTAAGACAATCAGGATATAGCTTACTTTCTACTCTTCGTGCTTATGACAAATTTGGAATCTTGTTCGCGGTGAGCGGCCAGCTATTTCGTCGGTGGGATGTGACACTTGCGCAGGAAATGTAGGACACTCTGCCCGGCCGGCCCGTACTTCCCGTCGTTTGCAGAGAGTAGAAAGTCACCAATGCGCACGTCCTTCATTAGTCACGTGACGATAACAGGGGTCAGACGACCTTTTCCTCTCGTGGCGTTCACACCACACGCCGCGCCATACCTGCACAGCTCACTGAGCTCAGCTCATCATCACAGAATGCACACAACATAGTACACGGGAGAGAAACATCAGATGTAACAGATCTGAAGGGATGTTACAATTTGTATACACTCATTGCTGTCGTACTTTAACGGAAGGCAATGCAGCGGAACTAAAATCTTATAAGCAATGGTGGAGCATTTAGCAGAAATTAATTCTCGAATACTAAATATAGTCCAGTCGGTTTATGTATACCGTCTGTGGCCTACTTCCTGCTGCTGTGCAACGTGCGAAAGTTTATATCCGATTCATTGGTCGAACTTGAAATAAGTTGGGACATAACGGTTAACCGCTAACGCAATCTCTTCGTCGAATCTGTAATGCTAATCACAAAAACAAATGATTAAATTATCCCGTTCTTTCGCAAGTATGCAATTCAATGCAGATATTTTTCAGAGCATTAAAGCAGAGACTGTTGTTGAGAAATGTTATGCAAATATAAATGCTGAAGACAGATTGCCTTCTTATCAATACCTTCCTGATATCCTGTGTGTACACATAGTTCTAATTCTTTCTAGCATGATTCATCTGTAACCAATCAAAGTCAAACACACATCTTAAGCATCTTCCCGCCAAACCCGGCCATATCACAGCGCTCTGCAGCCTATGAGTATAGTACACTCAGAGCGCATCGCTCACTACTGGTACTGGTATTCACTTATCCAGTCACCGAGACGCTGTAGCAGTAGTTCATCGTAGCTGCAGTAATATCGTTTAAAGAAATAGAATTTTATCTGTATCACTTGAACTAAACGATTCCCCATAAATGTATACTAATACCATAGTTGAAGTCTCGCTGAGATAAAAAAATAAAAACAAGGAAAAAAATCCCGATTTTTTGTGAGGGCGCACTAACCATAAGCTTATCTTGTGAAATTTACCCATGGTTGGCTCCTAAGGGAAATTAACAGGTGGTTCTGTTTCCCGAACTAGCCGATATTGTATTAGGTGTAATTATAATAGACTCTGCTGATTGGTTATTGCATTTTCAACGCCTTCTCCAAAACTTGTACCTGAATTCATGCATTTTAATCCGCACACATCAGAATACACTGAATATCAGGATACCTACGGAAAGAGATTGCTGTCTGGTATGTCGATGACATCATATGTAAGTTGTGAAACAAACTGAAGAATTTCAACATCGTCTTCCACTCTAACAGTTTCTCAAATCTTTTTGATTTTCCACTAGATGGAAACCATTCACAACCCATTGACATCACCGATGACAACAAAAAAGAGGACGATGACCTTCCTCCAGATAGTCCCACCAATGAATTCATCAGTGACGCTTTCAATTCTGACCTTGACCAAGCTGATATACAAAAAGGAATGCAACAACTAGGAATGGACAAGAAAAATGAACAAGCCGATTACAAAAAGGGTGTATTTCATTTCGTAAGACAGCAAAAGTTGGCAACACCGAAGTCTATTAAACAGTGAAAGGAAGAAGTTTCTGATATTAAATAATATCAGGTGAATGTTACATTACAGAGACGTGAGATTTTTGTAAAGTTTTGAAAAAAAACTCCATTTAAGATGTCTACAAATTTCATGATAAGAAACGGGAAAGCACATGATAATGATTAAAATGCCTATGCATCTTTCCTTACAAATAAGTTTTGCTGTTAATAAATGTAGAAAAAAATTATCGTTTCCTCTTCTTTTTTAAAGGGAAACAGTCGTCGGAACTGCGCCTGTGCGAGTTTCTTGTTTACAAAACAATGTATTTCGTGCACGATATCTAGATGTACCTCATCATCATAGCTGCAACATTTAAATTATACGATGTAGATTATGACAGACATGGTTTAACTTTCATCGATCACCATCGTACCTTGGATATAGTGTTTACATTGGTCGTATGGGTCCCGTACGACCTTAGAGAGCAGTTCCGACGACTGTATCCCTTTAAAAAGCAAAGACAGTTTCAACCTGATTTGACTTCTTGTTGTTTACAGATCTAGAGGCTGATGACAGTGTCATAGAGTTCGAAAAAACACCTCAATAATAATTTCAGATAACTCTTACCTCCTTTACAAGTTTTAGGTTGATGACACATTTCCATGGAAAAAAAGCAGTTCAGAGTTGTTTTGTTAATACATCTGAAATGGAATGACCGCGTCATGAGATGATTATCACTCCCAAAACTTGCCGTTGTCCCATATTTACCCCAACACTCATCCTTTCATAGAACATCATCATTATCGATACATCTCGCAACGCTAAAAATTAGGTCTTGTCAATCATAAAAAAACATATATTTAGAAAAAGGAATCATAAGCAAGCAATAATTCAAATTATTCTATAGTAACTGTATCTTTGCGAATAAAAATCGCAGAATTTGCCATTATCAATTCCTGGGTGAATAACTCGTTTGTTAGAGCGAAACACAAACGTTAAAAGAAATTGTAATGAACGATTCTGAAAGAGTTCCAATACAAGTTTAGTTTCTACATTATACTGCCCGTGGTGTGTACATTAGATTGCCTGTAGTGTCTACATTAGACTGCCTGTAGCGTCTACATTAGACTACCTATAGTGTCTACATTAGACTGCCTGTAGTGTCTACATTAGATTGCCCGTGGTTTCTACATTAGACTGAATGTGGTGTAGACTGCCTGTGGTGTACACTGCCTGTGGTGTCTACATTAGATTGCCCGTGGTATCTACATTAGACTGCCTGTAGTGTCGACATTAGATTACCCCTGGTGTCTACATTAGACTGCCTGTGGTGTCTACATTAGATTGCCCGTGGTTTCTACATTAGACTGAATGTGGTGTAGACTGCCTGTGGTGTACACTGCCTGTGGTGTCTACATTAGATTGCCCGTGGTATCTACATTAGACTGCCTGTAGTGTCGACATTAGATTACCCGTGGTGTCTACATTAGACTGCCTGTGGTGTAGACTGCCTGTAGAGTCTACATTAGATTGCCCGTGGTGTCTACATTAGACTGCCTATTAGATTGCCCCTGGTGTCTACATTAGACTGCCTGTGGTGTAGACTGCCTGTGGTGTAGACTGCCTGTAGTGTCTACATTAGAGAAGGAGAATATTCGAAAACTTATCCTCGGCGTTACTCATTAATGTCACTATAGAAAAAATTACTCATGAAGTAAAATACAATTTACACATGAATATTTATTGTAGAATATAACATTGATAAATAATTAAAATTGTCTTCCAGAAAACGACTCCATGTCATGACCAACGCATAAGCATTTTCATGTTAAGTTGGAATCTTGTAACTGCATTTCATCCACATCAGAATCTGATTCAGAGTTCGATGAGGCTTGATCATCCCCGATGGCTGACCAGTCCGAAGGTGTCTGGGTACCCATGTCTCTGACCGACATGTCTTCTCCAACTCGGCAATTCTTACATTTGTACGTTGTTTCAACCCACTGTTCCCGGTTATCTTCAATGAATCGCCTCATTCTAAATAATTCAAAATGTAAAAAAATCATAGTTAATAATAATTATACATTCAACGAGATTAATAGCTTAAAGGCAGATTTATGACAAGTCGGCCTAGTTAATAGTTTCATCCGAAGGATTATGCTATCACTTCTAAGACTTGTTATTGCAAATATTAAAAGACGATCTCTGGACCATAACATTGGTATATTCTCGATGTAGCACAGTTGAAATATGTTCGAGCTCTCAGTTAAAGAAAAATCCCCCATTTTGACCACTTCGTTCCATATATGAACCCGCTATGAACCCGCTATTGCTCGCGTGTATATGTCGTGATCTGATCAAACTTAATATCAGTAGTTTATCGCTCAAATATTAAACGATGTTTTGCATTTATACAACGACGGCATTTTTAAAACCGTTTTTTCCCCTTCATTTAGAATCAATGTTAATAAAGATGATATTTTTGTGTATGTGTTCCTTAATCTTGACTCGATTCTACAAACCTTTCGATGTCTTTGTCCAGATCTGAATCTATGACAAACCTCTTCTTTCTTGTAAGGAAACTGATAAATACAGTTATCGTCAGAAAGCCAAGCATGGTTGCAGTATCGAAATATTTGACAATTTTCTCAGAACGTAGAGAGAAGATGACAGAAATATTCGCTATGAATAACGACGTTACTCGCAGCAGATTAGTTTTGGAGAACTTTGTGTAAACATTCGACAATGCCAATGACGTCACAATGTGTTCTTCTCGCGCACCTAACTCTCGTTGGTCGAAAATGTCACACGTAAGTTCACGACTGAGTTGTCGCGCGCTCGAAAGGTTACGCGATCATTATTATGGATGTGAGAAAAACCCGATTGCAGTGGCGGAGGAAGCGCGGGAGTAGTGGGACTTACACCAACCCTCCTTAAAATAAGATGAAAATATACCCTGTTTTATGATGGGATGTTATATTTTGCCGAGAGTTAGCCAAACCTGAGACATATAAATGCAGGGTACTGTCGAAGCCGAAAGAATCGCAAAAAGTTTCAGTCAAAGTCAGTGGACAGATTTTGCTTTTGACAGATTTTATAATACAGTTCTGTCTAAATTTATTGAGAATACAGATGAACCTGCATCAGCCAGAGAAAGCAATATTTTAAAAGTCAATACTTTGAAGCCATAGATATGTTAATTGATGAATCGGAAAGGAGATTTGATAAACCTGCGGAAAAGAAATAAGGGCGCTCTAGTCTGTCATGTCACAGAGTACCATAGACAGAGTGGCAACACTTGCATGCCTTTTGTTCCATGGCCGTCTCGGTAGACTATTGGCTTTTCATATTAAAATGAGCTTCAAAGGTGTTAAACTTTTTGGAGGCTTTGTTTGTGGTTGATAATTACAAGAGAATATGCGAAACATACGACGAGATGGCATCGTACTGCCAGTCGCGTAGCAACCATAGTTACTTTGTGAGCTCTCAGGCCAGAAACACTGCTTCACGCCAATCAAAACATAACACGCCAGCAGTTTCATAAACATGTCCTGTCTTGACGCACGTGTAAAAGACGGTATGACTGACCGTAAACCATTGAGTAAAACCAGACAGTATCGATAAAAGACTTTCAAATTTGGTTCAAACACACTCATTATATATTCATAAAAATATGAGAGGAATTTTTAAAACGGTAAAACCCACTTTCCTGAAGCTCAAAACACTCCCGTTTTTGCCAGCACATCAATTCCGATCAGCACCACACGACAACAACAACACAAACTTTGTCGAACATACTTTCGCTTAACAATTGGTGAAAATCCGAAAATTACCGATGGGTGCATGGTCGGCACTCTTCGGAAAAGCGAGCCAAGAGCTTCGTGAGGCGAGGCAAACTTGGATTGCTTACGTAACCGCTTCACGCCTTAAACAATAGCTGTTGCCACTCTGTCTATGGTACTCTGTGGTCATGTACGGAAGCAGATTCTCAGCACGCTCACAGTTTCTTCGATTTTTTTCGCTCGAAATCAATGGTTTCGACCCGAAATTGAAGATACGTTCCTTATCAACGATTGGTTTAGCTTGCTTGAAAGTCAAGAAGCGATTTTGTTCTCAGAAGAAAGACATTTCGATAGTTTTAGTTTGTCATCTCCTCGTGCAGACATGGCTGCCGGAAACAAAGCCAGCTACGCACAGACGGTTACGAACAATAGTCTGAAGGCCGACGGCAAAGATTGCGAAGTGAAAGTTCTGCCGGTCTTTCTGAAGCAGTGGGATATTGTACCAAGGGAAAGTACTCAATGGTGGCGAGGTGAGGAAGTTATAACAGCCATTTCCGAAGTTGTCACTATTGGCAGTTTGGAGGGTTTGCAACGCATTAGAAGTCTGTGGCGTATTTATTTAAATGATGATGCTGATCGCACAATTTTGCTACAACATGGACTTTCAATACGTGGTAAGTCGGTAGAACTTTGGGGACGAAACCCCTTTCAAAGAGAGCTACATGAAGATTGGTTGAAACTAACGGTAAACGATCTACCATTATCACTCGATGATAACACTATTGCCGCTACGCTGACTAGTTTGGGCTGTAAGCTGAAAACAGATATATTATTATTATTATTATTATTAGACTTTATTTAAACTCGATAGACTGTTGAGCCGAAGGCTCTTCTCACACAGTGTCGAGATGCAAGAAATATACAATATGTACATTAAAAAAAATATAAAAAAACAGAACAGAGAAAAACAAAACATTAAGACATCAAGAAACAGACGACAAAATATAAAAAAACTCCAAAAATGGCTCAAAAATTACATTTTGCCCAAAAGATGAGACTTACATTTCGTTTTAAAAGAGTGAAGAGTAGAGCATAAGTTGACATCTGCTGGTAAACTATTCCATATTTTGACACCGCTATACGTAAAACTCCTCTTAAAATTTGAATTCTGTGTCTTGGAATATATAATTCATTTCTGTCTACAGATCTTGTACTACGACTGTGGACGTTCTGGACACTTCTAAAAACATTCAAATAATTAGGAGCCAAATTATTTTGGACTTTGTACATCAAGACTGATTCATTAAAAACAATCCTTTCTCTAAATGGTAACCAGTTTAAAACGTCGAATAAATTACGACTAGGAGTGCTAAAATCTGAGTCTAAAAGTACTCTGGCTACAGCTTTCTGTAGTCTTTAAACACGAAGTAAAAGTTTGTTGGAACAATGACCCCATATGTTAGAACAATAGTCAAAATGGGGTAAAATAAAACAATTGTAAAATATCATCTTAGCTCTCTGAGTTAAAAAGGGACGAATACGTTTTAGATGCAGCAATTTAAAGGCTACCTTACTACAAACTGAATTTACTTGCTTTTCCCAATTTAGGGTGTCGTCAATGGTTACACCCAACAATTTTTCATGGGTTACACAATCGAGCTGATCATTGCCACACATAACATTGATGTGATTTTTCGTTCTGGCTTTTTTCTGCGTTGTACCAATGACAATAACCTTAGTTTTCTGTGAATTAACACACATGCTATTTTGATCGCACCAGCGTGTGATCAGATTCATATCTCTGCTCAGCTTGGTTTCAATTTCGTTAAATTTGGGACTGATCACCTGAGCTGCTGTGTCATCAGCATACATATACTATCAGAATTTTCAGAAGCCAGAGGGAGGTCATTTATAAAAAGTAGGAACAACAGGGGCCCTAAAATAGATCCCTGCGGTACACCTGTACTGACAGGAAGAGAATCACTCAGGGTTCCATTAAAGGACACCACTGAGTTCTGTTTGCGAGGTATGAAGTGAAAAAGCCCATTGTCTGCTCTGAACAACCATAAAGTCTGAGTTTCTTAAGTAAAGTACCATGATGAACTAGGTCAAAGGCTTTTCTAAAATCAACGAGTAAAACACCTATTAGATTTCCACTATCGATTGCCTGGTACCATGAGTTGGTAATGTTAGTCAAAGCTGTTTGACAAGAGTGGAACGTACGAAAACCGGATTGTTTATCTGACAGTAAATTGTGCAATGAAAGAAAATTGTAAAAATGACTATGTACATGTCTTTCTAACATTTGACAAAACAGGAAGGACTGAAATAGGTCTGTAGTTTGAGATGTTATCTTTGATACCCTTTTTGAACAGAGGAGTTACTTTAGCTGACTTCCATTGACTTGGAAAAGTACTTGTTGTGATTACATAATTAAAAAGAGCTGTGAGACTCAGTGTGATTTGACCTGCGCCAATTTTCAAAATTTTTGAACTGATGCCGTCTAAACCAGTGGATTTGTTACAATTTAAATTCATAAGATATTTCAAAATGTCTGAGTCTTTTAGCAATGGTATATTGAATTTTGCATCATCCGGAAGGTGTTTTGTTATAAAATTTGTCAATTTGTTGAGAAGGTCATCGTTGTTGTTTGCTTGTTTTATGTATTCTGAAGCTACATTTGTGAAAAAGTTGTTAAAAGTGTCAGCAATGTCTTTATTGTCAGAAATTTCATTACCTTCTCTGATAAGAAATGTAGGATTCTGTGATTGTGAGCGTGGAACGAGATGTTTGAAAACTTTCCAAAAATCGTTTGAGCAATTATTCAACATACCATTGTAAAAATCACGTTTAGCTGCCCTGATTAAACCTGTGACTTTATTTCTCCATTTCTTGTATAATTCAAATGATTTATTTTGTTTGTGATTATCTCTAATCTTGATTGAGAGTTCAATATCCTCATTCCACCATTCTGGAATTTTTGGATATTTTACACGTTTTTCTTTGATTGGTGCATGTTTGTTCACAACACCTAGAAACAACTTATTCCATGTGTCTAACATATCAGTGATATTATCAGAACTGCTGACAATTGACCATGGAACTTCTGCAAGATCTTTACAAAATGTTTCCGACTCAAATTTCTTTGTACATCTGTATTTAATTGTGTGTTTACCTTTACCAATAGATTTGCTAGAAGTTTGTCTAATAATATAAGCAGGGAAGTGATCGCTTAATCCAATACACGCTACGCCAGTATGAATTATCTTTTCAGGGTCTGTCGTCAAAATATGATCGATACAAGTACTAGAATTATTCGTCACCCTTGTGGGTGAGTTTATCATATTTACCAACCCAAATGAACTACAAATCGATGTCCATTCTTTACAATTTCTACTTTCCGTTAAAATGTCTACATTAAAGTCACCCATTATAATTACTTCAAAATTTTCGCTGATCACTCGGTCCAACGTAGATTCAAAAGTAGTAAACCATGCGGCGGTGGAATCTGGAGGCCTGTATATGGTACCGAGGAGAATTGGTTTTGAGTTTGTGAAGTTGAGTTGTATCCATAGATCTTCGATGCCACTGGTTTGAAGGTCGGGCCTCTCTATATATTTCAGGGTTGACGATAAGTACATCGCAACACCACCGGCAGATTTACGCCTGAAATGGAGGTTGGACGGCAAGCTTACAAATATTCTGAATGGGGACCGATCTGTGTACATCGAAAAACCAAAGGTACCATTACCAACGCTGATTAAAATTGGTGCATTTTCTGCTAAGATAATCTACAAACAATCTTCAGCAGATACCCAGCAACGCTGCGGCAAATGCTTGGAAGAGGGGCATGTAGCTTACACGTGTACCAGGCAATTTAAATGCAGAATTTGTAAGCAAGAAGGACACATTGCAAGAAACTGTATGGTTTCTCAACGAGATGATAAAGAGGAAATACTGTCTCAGCCTACCCTGAACACAACGGAAAAAAAAACAATATACAAGTTCCAATGATGTGATATCAGGTGCAGCGAGAAGTATGGATTATAGTGCCCGTGATAGTACACGACAAAAATCATCCGGCCAAGAAAAAGCAGCCGGTGATCAAGTTGAGAAACTTCAAAGCCGGTTAAACAGAACATCTGAATCTTCGAACGCTAAAGCACAGAGCTCGATATTGACTTTCCTGAGAGAAAGTAGATCCAGCAGAAGAAATACCCCTAATGTCAGCAAAAGTGAAGAAACGGACATTGAAGGCGACGATCGGCGATATGACACATCAAGGGAAACTTTCTCGGAGCTGTCCGCTGAGTCGCCTCCCTTGTTGACTTCTACTCAAGGCAAAGGTAAAGATAGCAAGAAGAAACGAAAACGAAGACGAAAGCAGAAGCACTTCTGAACGTACTAATTACCGTCAATGAGGATTCAGGCTATATGCAATTCCGCTTTATCGGCGAAAACATACGTCTTATCTTGAATATAGTAAAAAACGGAATCTGGGGGAGCAATTCTTTTTGTTGATTATGAGAAAGCGTTTGACATTGTGAATTGGAATTTCATGTACAAGGTGAATTTTGGATCAAGCTTTGTACAATGGATTAAGGTGATGTACAATAATATTTCTAGTTGTATTGTTTACAAAGGATGGTGTTCGGAGTACTTTTCATTACACAGAGGAGTGAGACAAGGATGTTCACTCTCGGCGTTATTGTTTTAACTTGTAATCGAACTACTTGCATGTAAAATAAGACAAGACAGGGAGATCATTGGTATTCAATTACATGGTAACAGTGTGGCTAAGATTTCATTATTGGCTGATGATATCACGATTTTTTGTAAAGGACTGTCAATCAATTCGTAATGTTCTAAGAGTTATGAATGAATTTTAGCAGTGCAGTGGGTTGAAAATGAGTAATAAGAAAACGAAGGCAATGTGGATTGGCAGAAACAGGGATTGTGAGAAGAAAGTGGGAAATATCGAGTGGACAAATGAGCCAGTAAAAACACTTGGCGTTTATTTTGGCTATGACACTGAGAAATGTAAAAAACTTAACTGGGATAGCAAAATTAAAAAGCTAGAAAAGACCTAGCAATTTTGGGAAAGAAGACGACTAACATTCTATGGGACAGTGATTGTTACCAAGGTTTTCGCAATTTCACAGATTTTGTTTTTAAGCTCAGTGATTGGATTACCTGAAGACATCAAATGTAAAGTTGAGACATTAATTGACAGCTTTATCGAGAAAAAACGGAAGATCAAAATTGGAATACTTCAAAGTGGTTATGAACAAGGAGGTCTAAAATGCGTAAATCTTGACAAACAGGTTAAAGCTTTAAGTGCTGTGTGGGTCAAGAGACTGGCTTCATGCAAAGGCAGGAATTCTGTACCAAAAGCTTTAGAATCTGTACTTCCCGATTTTTATGTGAAGGTTTTAAATGCATGGTACAGTGCGAGTTGCAACACCACAAGAAACAGAAATGTGACTTTGAAATGGTGTAGTAGGTTCCACTTTTTTTTATAAATCATCGAGAAATTGTAAAGATGGTATCTGGAATGGGAAACAGTTGATTGCCATGGACAAAGTGACTTGTAAAGTCCTTTACTTCAATATGATGTCACAGAATTGTGTAGGTGTTGAGAAACTTAGAAAATGGCACTCGTTACTTGGAGTAACCCACCAGTCCAGTGAAATGATCTGGAAAAATATTTATAAAATCACGAAAGAAACGAAATTACGGGAATTTCAATGGAAACTTTTACAGAGATTATTGCCATGTAACAAGTATTTCTTTTATTGGAAGAAGAGAGATTCACTCGATGTGAGCGGTGTATTACACCTGATTCTCTTGAACATAAATACATACACTGTTCATTAGCGAAGGTAATTTGGGCTAAAGTCCAATGTATTATAAGATGTGTATTTTGCAGAGATTTCGTTCTACTTGACCATTATATTATTTTTAACTGCGTAACAAACAACGTTTTCTCAAAAAATGGGGAGAGCATTGTAAATTAATTGGTTTTGATTGGTAAATGGTGCATTCATAAGCATTGGCTGAGTGAACCAAAAGTGCCTGTAATTGCACTGTTAAAATATGAATTTTCCTTAAGATGCAAAATAGACAAGGAGATATGTAATAATCCAGAAAGATTAAGAATTTTTGAACTCATAATATCCCTTATGTGAATTGTCGGGTTTGACAGTTTCCTCCTTGAATTTTGTGTAGATAAGTCAATGTAAAACATTTATGAGTTTTTAATAATAAAAGGAAAAAAAACCAGCGAAAAATATCACAATTGATCGCGATACGTACTTTTACACGACGGATTCTCTCTTCAACGACGAATTTTTCATAGCCCCCCTCCTTCACCGTGCCCCACAACTTTCTGCTTCACTATCCCCTCCTACAGACTTTAGAGAAATAATCATAGATATGATTTCAGTATTCAGAGTAATTACGACAATATTTACTAGTTTGTAGATACGACTTTGACAAAGTAAGTTTCAGAGAAGCCTATTTCGTTCAACTTCTTATACGGACACACAAACGGTAGAACAGAAATTATCGCTTAGGCCAGAGGGAAAAAATCTTGTTCACCGGATTTTTTGGACCAAGGTTCAAGAGCGACGAATAAATTTTTTTTATTTTTTATTTGCTGGCGATTTAATAGTCATGCTGTACTAACCTTGACAAAACGGAAAAATTTCAGCCGAAAATTGACCCAGTTTGTGTCGTGATTTGCAAAATCCAGACGTCGCAACAACGTGTTGACGGAGCTCAGTGCAGACCGTGACTTCGGATTCGAAGTTTCTTTGAGAAGCCCAGACGAGAAACCCGACGAAGTGTAGGGCGCCGCCAGCGGCGGTACTAAAGTATTTGCTACGCTGAAGAATGAATTTGCTGAAATAAAAAAAACCCAAATCGGTCAAAGTAGACGCGGCGATTCCGATGAACAATTTATTTTTTTCTTTCTAGTCTTACTACAAATGATACGGATATTCGTATACGATGATGTTACATGTAGACATCGTAATAAAGCCAAGTACAATATTGAAGGGACAAAGTCGGCCACTTTTCGTAAATTTGTTTGATACGAGATACTGCTGATATTATTTGACATGTTGAAAGATAGTGAAAGAATGGGTGACAATACATATATTCGACCCCGGTTTTAGACCCGATAAATGAAACCATCGCAAAAATGAATTATTGGTCATGACCATTAATTCATTTTCGCGATGGTTTCATTTAATTTGTCTAAAACTGGGATCGAATATTTGCATGTCACTCATTTATTCAGTATCTTTCAACATATCAAACAATATAAGTAATATATTGTATCAAACCAAAGTCACTCCATGATAAAGGACTGTGGTCTGACAAACATTGTCTTCAACAGCAATCTATGAAAACCACTGAGATTATCCTTCAGCACCTTAAGGATCTATTGGCCTACAACTTTTCATGAATGTTTACCTGCATTTGCTTTCTGTTTGAAAAACATGTTGAAATAATCAGTTTGTCAACATAGCCTTTAGATGTGTGACCTCCAAAGTCATTGTTAACAATCGAATTCAAATCCGTACTAGGATTCATTCGCCAAGGCTAGTACCTTTTATTTCAACAAATTTAGGGAGAAGAATGAGATGAGGAAGAGCTTGTTATCAAACTTGGAACAAAAAATGAAAATATTACTACTTGCAATTCTCTTCCTCCTCAGTGTGATATTTCAGGGAAGGAAGTTATCTGTGTGACTCATAGCCAGTTCCACTGTTTCTGTTGGGATGTGTCTTTCGACATCGAACAAAAATCGTAAGGCCACCAGTTTTCTTGATTTGTTTGCGTCTATGACACAGCCACGTCAAGTTGAACTCCAATACAACACAGTGGGCACTTACACATTGACTCTCTCACAGCCGGCCCCTTCGTTCTCTACGCAGTTATGCGCCCTCAACAGTCTTTCTAACAAGCGACGCTCAACTGCCAAGGGCGGTATTATGGTCTGAGGTGAAGCCAGCGAGGGGTTGTGTAGTGAGAGAGTGTCTAACTTACACCATAACCTGAACTTTTTCTCAATCTTGGTCAAGTCATGCATTCTGCACATTGATGGTGTCAACTCCGCACTTAAAGAACCTGAGCTTACCAGTGGGAATTTATCAATGAAATTACAGTTTCATATTTATTGCTAAAATCAAAAGATATAATTCCACAAGAAAGGAATAGCAAAAACAAAATGTACAAAGAATGAAATCTTAAGCAAATTCATAATATTGATCCAGTTTCTTTCGAAAGCTATCTACCTTTTCGTACTTTTCGCTTGCTACCGCTTACCTTGTGGCAAGAATTCACTCATTTTCACCAGGAAAAACCACAAAATAGTTCGAAAAAACTCATTCAGATGAATTCTTTTAACCCTTTCACCCCATTTCCCTGTCTAGAAGTCCAACTTTACCATAGAAAACGATGGGATTGGTTGAAACCATTGTGGTGACAGGGTTAAGTATTCAACTGGTAATCATTTAAGTATACATTGAGGTTCCTATATTAACGTAAAATAAAATGATCAACACAACAATTTCTTCAAATTCCGTCCAGCTGTCATTTTGACATTCCATGGTAACAATTTTGTCTGACATTCTTCATCTGATAACTATGATCAGCTGGGCGAGGTCATCTGGGGTCACTCCCTTCAAGGAAACCTTAAAAATTCTCATTTATTACACGCGTTATACGGCAGCCAACTTCTGTCTTAAAACTAATGTTCTCCACGACTTTATTAAACTTGCAAACGCACTCTGTGACGTCTGAAAATGGTTTTCATCATTGTATCGGCTTTTACTCCTACTTCTTCCTTGGCACTGATTATTTCACTTCATTTCCGTGTCGAATGACACACTGGTAATTTGCAGGACATATGTAAAGTGCCGCTGTGAAACCTTTGTCTATGGCATCGTATACCGGTACATTGGCGGCTGTTTAAATGATAGGCATGACTGGAAAAGAAGACATCTGTTCTGTGCTTCCTGTCATCATCTTCATCTCTCACTTACTGCCTCCACATCCACCATTATCGCTACCTCTGTCTCTTCCCTCTTGAAAGTCTCAGAACTCTTTCATTTGAATCCAACAAAAAACCTGCAATCACTTGTAGTTGATTAAATTGCCTTTGATCACCGGATCTTTGTACAGTTTTACTCAATATTTCATGCTCATATTTTGGAGGGAAATCCACTTTGACCATTGGCGACTGCGGTGCGCCCTCGTTGTTACAGACTTCATACCTTTGCTCATCAAAGCAGCCTTCGAACGTTTACGCTCTACAAGCTCCTTACGTCTTTCTTCTGCTTCTCTCATCTTCTCATTCAACATGTCAACAGTCAGAGGTGCGATGGCTTTATTCTTTTGCTGAGTCAGGCGAATAGGTGGTGCTTTAAGTGGCTTGGAAATGTCAAACTTAAGATCATACGCAACGCTTATGCCGCCATTACCTCTAGAAGATTTGGAGATGATATTGTAAGAGTAGCCATCAAGAAGACCTCTGAAGTAACGAAGACTGCCTGTAAAATAGAATTCAAAAGCACAATGATTACGATAAAAGAATATCACAACACGTGATCCGTGACCTTACCTAAGATGTTTTCGAATTTCCTTTATCGTAATCCTACGCTGTCACATGCAGAAAACAAAGGTAATATTTCGTGCGTACATTTGGGTGATAAAAAATTTCTTTCACAATAGATAATAATGGTCAGATTTTGTAATTTTGTATAATGATAAACCGACCTGTCGAATAACTACTCTTCTTGACTGAATGTAAAGGAATAATACCGAATATTTCCTAAGAACACCTTCACAAAATTCCATCTCAACATTTTTCTAAAATCAGAAATTGAAAGGTAGAATTAAAAATATGCGAGCAAAATGTGTTCTCAGTAGTATTTTTTGCTTTTAACAACTTAATTTTAATATTTGAAGATTTTCTACATGTAGATGTACCAAACAATCTTGTAAGATCCTGTACTACAGTCATTAGGTCTACTAATTAAATACAATTACGACTTGATGTAATGAATATTTAAGACTTACCAGCGGACCACTTTTCACTGGTATTTCCGATACCACTATCGCGAGACTGGCTTGAATTATACCTATAAGGAGTTGTTACGGACAGGGCCGATGGTGATGAATTGGTAGATACTCTACCACCAAGCTTTACCACAAACCATTGCTTGATCCTTCTGAGCCGTTGACGAAACCCTGCAAAGCATGATGGGGCTGACTCAAGGTTAGTTGTTGTCTTCAATCCGCGGTCTTTCTGTTCATTTTGCTGCATACAATTTGTTACGAAAGCCGCTGAGGGCCATCGTACTTCCTACTTCAATATTTAACGCGACTTCTCACTTCAAAATTTCATTTCTAAATTTAGAAACTCCTACACATTTCTCACTTCAAAATTTCGTGCGACTTCTCACTTCAAAATTTCATTTCTAAATTAGAAACTCTTACACATTTCTCACTTCAAACTTTCGTGTAATGGGGACTTCTCACTTCAAAGTTTTGCTTCTAAAATTAGACACTTCGACAAACTTCTCACTTCATAATGTTGACGACCCACAATTCCTGTAACAAGATGGTGGCAGTCAGGACACATGGTCGAGACGGCTGAGATCGTGTATGTTTCGCGATTTAGCAGGTAAGATTTCCATTATTTTATCATAAGTCAGTTGATGTGTGCAATAATGCAGCTGCCGCGAACCTAATACCGAGGTACGATTGAAAACGTTTGAACACACGACCGATGAAATAAGATGATCAACGAACTGATCAAGGACGGTGATTCCTCCATAATTAATACATTCCCCCACTATTTATGAGCGAATGTGTGGATAGGCAATATTGACACTCACAGAAATCTCTCATACATGAATTGCGTAAATACTTCTTCGATTTCTGCAGATTTCCTCAACAGAGGTCGACAGGCATTTACTCGAACGAGCTCTTATATTGTTAGAAATTGTAGTGCTGTAACTTAGGCTTTCTGTTTGAAGACTATTTACAACCGAGATATTTTACCTGTAAAAGGTAACATAAAAGCATAAAAAACATCACAAATGAGTTTTAGTTTAGGTATTTTGTAATAAATGACACTAAAACGTTCATCTAACAACAAAATCAAGTTTCTGAATTTATAGGCTCTGGTACGTATTTCTCACTTCAACTTTGTAGATTTAGACTTTGGCACGTATTTCTCGCCTAAACTACAGTATTATTTTTTTCTCACTTCAAAGTTTCGCCAGGACTTCTCATTCCAAAAAAATGCCCAACTTCTCACTTCAAAAAATGTCCGTCTTCTCACTTCAAAATTTCGCTACGACTTCTCACTTCAAAAAAATTCCGACTTCTCACTTCAAAATTTTGCTACGACTTCTCACTTCAAAAAAATTCCTACTTCTCACTTCAAAATTTCGCGAGGACTTCTCACTTCAAAATTTCACTACGACTTCTCACTTCAAAAAAAATTCCGACTTCTCACTTCAAAATTTCGCGAGGACTTCTCACTTCAAAATTTCGCTACGACTTCTCACTTCAAAAAAATTCCGACTTCTCACTTCAAAATTTCGCTACGACTTCTCACTTCAATATTTCACTACGACTTCTCACTTCAAAAATTTTCCGACTTCTCACTTCAAAATTGTGTTTCTAAATTTAGACCTATCTACGCATTTCCCACTTCAAAATTTAGCCATCCCATAATTTCTTTCACCACATGACACAGAGACAAGATGGTCGCCAACGCTGGACATTATAATCACCGTAACACGGTAGGACTGTCTCACGATTTATAGTTAAGATTCACTTGATCACGATGGCCAAAATTCGTGTAAGCTTCGCGATTTATAAGTTAATTTCATCGTAAGTCAGCTGATGTGTGCAACAATGCAGCTGGTGCGAGCTTTACCGAGGCAACGTTTAACATGTTTGGACAACTTACTGATCAAAGATGATCAACTTACTGATCAAAGGACAGTGATTCCCTCACAATTAATAATTACTCTCCCATTTATGAGCGAATGTGTGGATTGATAGTAAGAACACTCATTGAAAGCTGTAACACTCAATTTGTGTAAATACGTCTACGATTTCTGCTGTATCAACAAGCACTGTCCTTAACGGAAGTCGACCGTCATTTACACGATACTTCGAGCTGTAGGCCCTAAATAATCCATATACATCGGCTGTAACTTAATCCTTAAATAATTAAAAATATCGGGGTAATACTGTAACCTAGTCCTTCTGTCTGAAAAACATTTAAAAGCGAGATATTTTAGTCTTCAAAAGCAATACAAAAACATCATGAATGTGTTTTGGTTTTGTTACTTTCTATACAGTAAAACTCCAAGATCTTACAAATCACATTCCTAAATGCAGACTTTATCACGTACTTCTCACTTCAAAATTTCGCGAGGACTTCTCACTTCAAAATTTCGCTACGACTTCTCACTTCAAAAAATTTCCGACTTCTCACTTCAAAATTTCGCTACGACTTCTCACTTCAAAAAAAATTCCGACTTCTCACTTCAAAATTTCGCTACGACTTCTCACTTCAAAATTTCGCGACGACTTCTCACTTCAAAATTTCACTACGACTTCTCACTTCAAAATTTCGCGACGACTTCTCACTTCAAAATTTCACTACGACTTCTCACTTCAAAATTTCGCTACGACTTCTCACTTCAAAAAAATTCCGACTTCTCACTTCAAAATTTCGCTACGACTTCTCACTTCAAAATTTCACTACGACTTCTCACTTCAAAAATTTTCCGACTTCTCACTTCAAAATTGTGTTTCTAAATTTAGACCTATCTACGCATTTCCCACTTCAAAATTTAGCCATCCCATAATTTCTTTCACCACATGACACAGAGACAAGATGGTCGCCAACGCTGGACATTATAATCACCGTAACACGGTAGGACTGTCTCACGATTTATAGTTAAGATTCACTTGATCACGATGGCCGAAATTCGTGTAAGCTTCGCGATTTATAAATTAAATACATCGTAAGTCAGCTGATGTGTGCAACAATGCAGCTGGTGCGAGCTTTACCGAGGCAACGTTTAACATGTTTGGACAACTTACTGATCAAAGATGATCAACTTACTGATCAAAGGACAATGATTCCCTCACAATTAATAAATTACTCAACCATTTATGAGCGAATGTGTGGATTGATAGTAAGAACACTCATTGAAAGCTGTAACACATCAATTTGTGTAAATACTTCTACGATTTCTGCTGTATCAACAAGCACTGTCCTTAACGGAAGTCGACCGTCATTTACACGATACTTCGAGCTGTAGGCCCTAAATAATCCATATATATCGGGCTGTAACTTAATCCTTATATAATTAAAAATATCGGGTAATACTGTTACCTAGACCTTCTGTCTGAAAAACATTTAAAAGCGAGATATTTTAGTCTTCAAAAGCAATACAAAAACATCATGAATGTGTTTTGGTTTTGTTACTTTCTATACAGTAAAACTCCAAGATCTTACAAATCGCATTCCTAAATGCAGACTTTATCACGTACTTCTCACTTCAAAATTTCGCGAGGACTTCTCACTTCAAAATTTCGCGAGGATTTCTCACTTCAAAATTTCTCTACTACTTCTCACTTCAAAAAATTTCCGACTTCTCACTTCAAAATTTCGCTACGACTTCTCACTTCAAAATTTCACTACGACTTCTCACTTCAAAATTTCGCTACGACTTCTCACTTCAAAAAAATTCTGACTTCTCACTTCAAAATTTCGCGACGACTTCTCTCTTCCAAAAATTTCCGACTTCTCACTTCAAAATTTCACTACGACTTCTCACTTCAAAAAAAATCCGACTTCTCACTTCAAAAAATTTCCGACTTCTCACTTCAAAAAAAAATCCGACTTCTCACTTCAAAAAATTTCCGACTTCTCACTTCAAAATTTCGCTTCGACTTCTCACTTCAAAAAATTCCGACTTCTCACTTCAAAAAATTTCCGACTTCTCACTTCAAAATTTCGCTTCGACTTCTCACTTCAAAAAAATTCCGACTTCTCACTTCAAAAAATTTCCGACTTCTCACTTCAAAATTTTTCACTTCTCACTTCAAAAAATTTCTGATTTGTCACTTCAAAATTCGTTTCTACTTTCACACTTTTGACGTACATCTCTCACTTTAAATTTCTGATTCTAAGCTTACACTTGATCGCATATTTCTCACGTCAAACTTTTCCGTTGATGAAATTTAGACCTAGTGTAAGTTTTTCTTTTTCATTTGTTAAAAATTTGCTTGGCAGTCTGAGTGTCAGCATGATGACTGGCTTGTACAAGATGTTTTTACTTGTCTCAACTAGAATATATTTCCTATTTTGCCAACAGTGTCGTGGGTATTGAAGTACGATGATGTCTGGTCATTTTAAGAAGGTTGGTTTTAAGTTACGTGTCTTTGGGGAATGCTTAATACGGACCTTGTTTGATGTATTCTCGATATCTAAGATGTGGAAATTCCATCATTGGTTACCAACCAACCCGCCAAAACCCATCGAAACTTTCGGTTCAGTAAAGGAAGTTAAAAAGACAAATCACAACAAAGACGTCATCCATGAAAGATATATTGATATTTTTTAACATTAATCTTTGAGTTTATGTAAACACGTTCCACGTGTCTATACCTGATTGTATGATCATTTAAAATTTTATTACTGTTAAAAATTTACAACCCTTTCCCCTTTATTTTAGGTGGATGGTAGAAAGATCGTCTTCCTCGTAGGTTTTCTTTGCTCTGGATTGTCGTCAGTAAATTGCATTTTACCTGACTACACACCAGCAGTCAATGCTCAAGCCGATGAAAGCGCTTATAGAGAGAGTCTGATTCAAGCTTATTTCAGTGCATGCTATTCAACGAAGAAATTCTTGCCGCATTGGCCATCTCTCATGGTAAGTATTCATTGTGCAAATGCACATAAAGGCTGTTGTCTTAGATACCTTGGGGCTCTTGGTGATGTTGTTTCATTCCAATCAATGATTGAACACATTTTCAATGTTGCGGTATCTGAATGAAGTAATATACATATTGCAATGCGTTGAAGCTAAGTCGAACAGTTGTTGGTATCTGTAGTATTGAGTCGTAATACTGATACTCCTCCATCACTTTTTAAATTGTTTATAATCAATAAAATATGTATGTTTTGACATTTACCAGCCTGAATCATTTGTAACTTTGCAGGTGTTATTCTCAGTCTACGACATTTGAAGCGACTTCTTCAGAAATATGGCCTGAAACGCAGACAATGTCTAGGAACAGCATCAAACTTGCAACAAGTGGTTGCTACCATACAAAGTGAAATACAAGGTAGTGGGAAGTGCCTTGGATACAGAGCCATGTGGAAGAGATTAAAAATTAAATACGGTCTGCGGGTGAATCGGATACTGTTCTACACCTGTGAAATATCCTTGATCCTGACGGTATCCAGAGGCGTAAAAAGCATCGCCTTTTGAGAAGAAAATATGTTTCACCAGGACCAAATTTTATCTGGCATGTGGATGGCTATGACAAGTTGAAACCATTTGGTTTGCAATTCATGGGCGGTCGGGGCGGTCGATGGTTTCAGTAGGCGTATTTTGTGGTTGGAGGTTGCTACCAGCAATAACAACCCACATATCATAGCAAATTACTTTCTTGACTATGTAAAACAAATTGGTTTTGTTCCAAGAGTTTAAGGTGCGACCGAGGTACAGAAAATTCTGCTCTTGAATATTTGCAACCATATTTCAGATGGAATGATTCTGATGATCTTGCTGGAATTAACAGTTTCATGTACGGCAAAAGTACGTCGAACCAGAGGATCGAGGCATGGTGGAGCAATATGCGCAAGCAGGGTGCTGATTGGTGGATTAACTATTTCAAAGATTTAAGAGACAGTGGACTGTTCCATGATCATGATCCTATACATGTAGAGTGTCTACGATTCTGTTATATGGGTGTTTTACAACAAGAGCTTCATGATATTGCTGTTGAATGGAATTCTACATTTTATTACAAGCAAGAGAAATGCAGAAAAATGTGAGAGGCAAACCAGATGTACTGTATTTCTTACCTAGCATATATAATACTCGTGACTATGGAACCAGAGCAGACAAAGTGAGATAGATATATTGTCTGATTTGTATTCAGAAATACCTCCATTGTATGGCTGTAGTGATGAGTTTGTTCAATTACTCAATGAAATTAAACCGCAGCAACAGGTGCCAACAACAGTAAATGAAGCAAATGAACTTTATTTGGAAATCGTACATGCTATTGAACAGTACAGTTAACGACCTTGCTGCATGTCAAACTATGTTGACCAAATGAGTGAAATAAAATAAACGTTTGACGAGCATGAGTACTTAGTGTTTTTCTTTGTGACCTGTATACACCATAAAAGAAACGTAGACCTGTGAGTCAATCTGCAGCAGTTAAGGTAGAATGCGTCTGGATGACAGATATTCGGACTCTCAAACGTTTACAATTCTTTTCTGATATACTACTTGTTGGGGTTCATTTTAAAGCTCTTGGTGAAAGAAAACTTCACTGGCTTAGTTTTTCTAAATTCGACAATTTTATTTTTCTCCATAGAGTCAACATAAGGATGGCCGCCACGTACCAAAATTTGCACTGTGACCCCTGAATTTCATTCCCGACTTTGAAAGAGAATGGTTGAAAGATTTCTCAAAGAAAGTTTGAGCAAAAGTTTAAATCTTTCACTTTCAGGGCACACACTACCTTAAAGAAAGGAACGCGATTTTTAACGTTTGCACTTCTTATACACACACAATGCTTCTCACCTTGTAGAGCTAAAACTGTTAATTATTGGGTGGCTACAGTTCTCATCCTATTAGAAGCAACTGCATTGAAGCTTTTACAATGAATCCTGTAAGCTCATGTAGCCAGCAGAGGGGACATGATGTAGCTTTCCTGGCATCAAAGTCAATGACCATTTAATCACGTTTTATTGCTAGGCAAAGCTATTGTAAGGGACGGACCATTAGCACTTGGGAGGGGGTGGTCAAAAACAAAAAAAAATCAGAGCAGAAAGTTAGGGGAAAAAAATCTTCAAACTAGTTTGCAAAATAAAAAAAAATAAGAACACAAATGCGTAAAAAAATCTGCAAAAAGTCTTTAAAATCTTGATTTTTTTAGATTTTACCGACAGGAAGCAGCTTCCTGTATTTTAGTACATCCTCCAGGCACATTTTTAATTTTATTGTATACATTTAGAGTGACTGTATTCCTTATACTGAAAGTTGTGATCATCTTATCTTTTCAGGAATTTTGTATTCTGATCACTTAAAAATTATAAAATTATAGAGCCTGTTTTCTACTTGTTTCCTGCATACAAACCAAGCAGGTACACAAGGTAAAATATTGAAACTATGGTATGGTTGTCAAGACAGAAAGTTATATTTGCCTTTTAAGGTAGAACGCACCTCAGGGACAGAAATTCAGGCCTTCAAATTTTATCAATTTTCTTCTGACCTACCTCTTGTGGGGGCTCATTTTGAAGCTCTCGGTGAAAGAAAAGTTTTCACAGTCTTAGTTTTTCGAAAATCGAAAATTTTATTTGTTCTTATAGAGTTAACACAGGGATGGCGGCCATTTTGGATTTCAAATACCGAGAAATCACAAGTTGTTTGTCTCTCTAGTACCAAAGTTTGCACGGTGACCCTGATTTTTATTCTTGCTTTGGTAAGAGAATGGTTGAAAGTTTCACTGAGGAAAGTTTGAGCAAAGTTTAAGTTTTTCACTTTCGAGGTGCATATTACCTTAAGATCAAGGTGAACAGATGCAGGCCACATCAGGTTCATTTTTTCACAGCATTTATTTATTGCAATGATGAATGCAAGAATGGGTGAACAAGTAGAAGCACGTCAATAATGATAAAACAACATATCAAGTCATATATTATTTTGCTTTTAAAAAGGCATTTTCAGTTCTTTTTTCTCAAAAACCAGCCTTAACAAGTCATCGTTGATGACACAGTCCCCACTTGTTAATGTGTATTTTGATTACAAGTCCTCAGAGAGGATAAGGTCCTCTTCATTAATTAGGTCTGTGATAAAAATACTTTGATACACATGGCGCTCAATGGCCAAGAATGAGTTCCATGGTGATGAAAACATAAACCAATCTAGGCCAAAAGGTCATTTAATGAGTCAACTAGGAATTAATCGACAGGATGTTGCACAACATTTTTGCATACTATCCTTACACTAAAAGATTATCACCAGTACCATATTTCATAAAGTTTGATGCAGTATTTACAACACTATGAGATCAACATCTGTATCAAGTTTCATCAAATTTGACACTGTATTTGTGGAAATATCACTCTAATTAGGATAGTTCATTACATATGCAATTACAGATTAATTAAAATGACACTGATAAATGTCTTTTTTCACTGTTAAAGCAATGTGAGCTAAAAATCTGTACAAAGTTTCATGAAATTTGATGAAGTATCTTGACATATCAGCCTAATTACGAAACTTCAATAATTGATGAGTGTTATCATTCTAATGTAAACAGCACTTAGGTAGTAACAGATAGTGAAATGCCTTCCACTGTGGGCGGTGATTACAACATCTGGAATTATCCTGGATCCAAATTTCTCATCAGTTCTTGTATGTCTTACATAGAAAAGTTGCAAAAATTGGTTCAAAATGAAAAAAATCACCTAAGCTTTGTTTTCTGGATCAAATTTTTCTACAAATTGATACCAAATATGACAAAATTATGCTCACAGCCTTCAAAACTGTCTCACAACATATCCTGGGTTGGTGTAGGTCATTTAAGGTCACAAACTGAGAAAATTACCTGAAATATACAAATATTGGGGTTTCCAACACTTTCAGCAGAGTCTTTGAAGCTGATGTCAGCATCCTGCAACAATGCTGTAGTGACTTCCAACGTAAGCATTTGTTTGGATTATGAACCCTTGCAAAGACCAAGTGCATTATCACTTATTGAGTGTTTCCCACGCACAGTCTAAAAGCAAAAGATGGACACAAATCCGGCATACATTATTCTACATTTTTTCATACAGCAGCATAACAGCATTGATCACAACCCTGCAGCAGGATATTGCCATCTTTTTTCCATGTGTAGACAGTGCCAGTTTGTCCATGGCATGATGCCACTACACCAAGTATCAACTGATTACCATCATATCCATAGATTTCTCTTGGACCATGCAGAATGATTTTGGTATTTTCTTCACCATTTGCAGATGGAAAGTGAACTTTACTTCATCATTGTCGTAGGTATAATCTAAATATTGTTTGCCCTGCTTTGAAATGGCCTGAATTTTAAACCCATGCTGTACAGGGTCAATGTCATGAAGGTTGCATTCACTAATATCAGGGTCGAACATTGACGTATATTGATGACATTCAGATCTGCTCATTGTAGAAACTTTGTCACCACCTCTGAATAACTTGATTCCTTCTCCATGAAATATGAAATGTCAATCTTACTATACTGAAACTCTGGCAGTTGACCTTCTGTGTGCACCGCTAGGGTTTTCACCGCTGAGTTTTCATCATCTTGACAGACAGAATCTTGTTTTACTTCAATTTCATCAAGTTCATGTAGCATTGGATTGGTCTGTGTGTTAGGTGTACTACATGAGGTAGGGAGTGAGATATTTGGTGTTGATGGTCCATCTTCCGGTATGGATGGCATATCGAACCTCATAGCAGGTGTAGATAGTCCACCTTCTGGTATGGATGGCACATTGGACCTCATAGCAGGTGTAGATAGTCCACCTTCTGGTATGGATGGCACATTGGACCTCATAGCAGGTGTAGATGGTCCACCTTCCAGTATGGATGGCATATCGGACCTCATAGCAGGTGTAGATGGTCCACCTTCTGGTATGATGGCATATCGGACCCCATAGCAGGTGTACTATGGATGGCATATCTGACAATGTACATGTAGCAGATGCTTCAGTGACTTTTTTGGTTTGCTCAACCCTTTCATCAGATTCAGTCATTGAGGTATCTTTCCTGTTGTCTAGCAGAGACAGATTAGGCTGTGTCAGTAAGTATAATTTAATCTTACTGGCATACAGTCCATGTGATTTCAAATATTCAGTAAAATCACACGTTTCCCCATCAATGGTTTTGAAGTCATCAATTTCTTCCCGATTAAAGTTACAAACACTAGCAATCACAGAGTCTGCCGACAGAAACTTTGCGATACCTTTGGCAAAGACCTTGAGACTTCTCTGTTTGATGCTGTCAACAGTTACCAGATCACTTGAAGGGAAGTCCAAAATTCTAGTCCCTCCACCATCTTGCAACCTTACTTGCTTGAAAGTTTGACCATTTTCAGAATGTAACCATCCAATGTTAACCTTACAATGTTGTTTCTTTGCCACTGGGTGAGTGACCTGTTTGAAATAAAAAGGACATAATGTGAAAATCAGTCTATGACACTTTCAACGGCAAGATAGCAGGTTAATGGACATCTGTCATGAAAATTGAGAAATATATGAAAAATTGGAGTAGGTGCTTGGGGGTTTGTCACATAGAGTTTCAATAATATCTGCCACTTAGATTGATTATTGCTGGATGACTGGTCACGTTATATTTCAGTCAGTTTTTCAATGTCTCCTATACCAGTTCATCTATCGAATATGTTGATTGGGATGATTAATTAGAAAACTGAAAGTTGGTATTGCTATTGACAGTTGGGAACAGATGTTACAAGAATGTTAGCACATTAATTTACACTATCCCACACAGGACCATGGAGACGTCTTTCTGTTGTTGTTGAAAACTCAGTTAAGTCCTTCTGCTGCTGATGTGCAGCGTCCTGGGAGCTGTTATCCAATTTGGTGACTGAATCTGACCATTATAAATGAATAATACAAATTAACTCCCTAAGTTCGGTTGCTATGAATAGTGACAATCAACCTATCAGATATAATCTTCTGAGCACGCTGCACATCACCAGAAGGACTTAACTGAGTTTTCAACAACAATACAAATACATCTCTATGGTACTGTGTGGGATAGTGTGATGATACACATCAGCCCAAGTCCTGTTATTAGATTTGGATGTTTTTCATTGATCAATGTTCAAACATTATGAATGCTAGCTAGATCTCATGTAGACAGTGGATTTGCTAAAAGTATTGGGCTTATAGATTTAAATATACAAATTTTCCTTGCCTTTTAGAAGTAAACACTTTGGTTGGCTAGTATGAAAATCAGGACATACCCTTTGACCTTTGAACTTCCGAGCATTTCCTTTCTTCACATTTTTCAGCCGTATTTGCTCAATCAAATCAACGACCTTCTTTTTCTTTTCATCTGAGAGAGCACAACCAAAAAAGAACAGAATCACAGCGTGTTCATTTTTAGCCGGATGCCGGCCAAATTGACCGGCTACTTTCGTATTTTGGCCGGCTACTTTTCAGCACTGTTTCGCTCTAGCCCCAAAATTCTGGTTTGATAACAATATTTTGATTTTTTGGTGGTCGTGCAAGCCGGAAATAATATTTCAGAAGAGCCGATGTGGCTATATACGCGGTGAACTTGTTGCTATCACTGTAGTACCGCGATCAACGAACGTGTTGTACTATACTGGGAATTGCTCTCGAGGTCAACCCTGCTTTCCCGATCACAGCCCGAATTATTCCGACGTTCACATCGGGTATAGCCGAACATTGGACTAACATACAAACGTAATACCCACGAATAGCCGACCATTTCCGAATGAAGCCGACGTTGTTTCGTTCAAATGCGGAAGAGAAAGTCGACACTGGAGAGCTTTGGTTTTCTGCGTAAGAATAGGGCCTTGTCTGATAGGTTTGGTAGGTTTTTGATCAAATCTAAAGCGACCAAAAGTTACTGAGTCTCATTTTTCATACTTTTGAAACGCCATGTCAATCCATCCATGGTCGATCACAATGTCAATATTCAACTCAAGTCGATCGACATCGCGTTTTGTTGAGGGGCCGTGGTTGTGTGCTTCGCGGAAGAGAAAGTCGACGTTTGAAAACTTTGATTTCTGTGTAAGAGTAGTTTTGCGAGGTTTTAGATCAAATCTAAATAAACAAAAAATTACTTGGTCTCCCTTTCCGTACCTTTGAAACGCTACGTCTATCACAGTGTCAAATTTCAGGTCGACCGATATCGCGTTGTGTGTACTGTATTACAATCGACTGCCGGTGCTTTGCACACATACGGTGTAGCACCGTCCCTCCGGACGGTGGTGTAGTACAGGTTGGTGTTCGTATAGTTTCGGATTTTATCAAACATGAACACTGAAATTTAGCTCTCTTTCTTTTAATTATATTCAACATCACCAAAAAATCAATAATCAGCTCGCGGATTCGTTTTATTGTGAAATTTAATAGTACAGTGAATTGAAATCACTGAAAATTGTGTTCCTATAATTCATTGAATTGCATGAATAAACTGTTTTATTTTACTGTATCTTCAGTCAAGTTTATTTAAATCAGTAAAAAACTTTGTACAGCCAGACTGGTCAGGATTCTAGCGGATAGTTTTCTGGGTTGTGAAAACCCTATCTAAGATGTATTTCAAAATGTTTGTTCAAGTCATGAGCTAAATATAATTCTACACAGCAATCTGGTGAAATTTTGCTAGTATCATTGCCAACTGAATGCAGTTATCCTAATGACAGGCCTGAGTGATATCAAATTAATTTTCTGAACTGAACTATCCCACGAAAACAGTTTGTAAATTGATTGAGATAATAATTATTCTGTATGCTGAAATGGTTTTTCATACTGTACAAGAATGCATGAAATTACTCCAAAATGTCTGAAAATTTAAAAATTTCTTGCACACCCCCCTCCCTGAAAGCCTTCACATGTGTGTATGTTGAAATAGCCTTTTATACACTGCATAAGAATACATAAATTACTCAGGAATGTCTTCAAATTAAAAAAAAATCCTTATCACCTTAACACTCTTATGCTGAAATATTCTTTCATACAGTACAACAATGCATGCAATTAATCTAAGATGTCTTCAAATTTTAAAAATTCCTTGCACACAGGG
Source organism: Ptychodera flava (assembly GCF_041260155.1). Lineage (NCBI taxonomy): Eukaryota > Metazoa > Hemichordata > Enteropneusta > Ptychoderidae > Ptychodera > Ptychodera flava. The sequence continues at coordinate 5,175,772 of NC_091937.1, read as the reverse complement.
AGGGGGACCCCCTCCCTGAAACCCTCCCTGTGTGTGTAGGAAAAGCTTCTCACACACTGTTTAAGAATGCCTAAAATGCCCAGAAATGTCTTCAAATTAAAAAAAATACTTAATACCCCCCCCCCCCCCCCCGCCCGCCGCCCAGGGAATTTGGTTGCATACAGAAGCTAACGCCTACTTTTCTAAATTTTCCGGCTACTTCAAAAATTTTTGAGAACCCTGGAATCATGGTCTGATATACAGTTAGTGGATGTTTCAACTAAAAATTACAAAAGGCATTACAATGACAGGATTTATAAGATATTAGCTGGAACTTTTGTCTCTGTTTCTTCTGTGTCTTTGTTCTGTAATGAATTTCAATGACTTGTTCAACTCCCTGTAACAATGACATTCAATATTCTGCATGTAACAACAATGTGCATCAAATAACCATTGTGCTTTTGTTTACCAATGAATTCAAGTTCTGATGATTGCAGGATGCATGAAACTTAAGTAATTTGAAGTAATTTTGTTTATATACAATATATATATATATATATATATATATATATATATATATATATCCCAATAATTACATCGGCCAGACTTTGCAACTTTGATTAAGAATGCATCAAAAGCAACTTTAATAATGTTACAAGTTTCACTAAACAAACAATTAAGTTATACAAGTTTCATGTCTAGATTTAAAACTCATCAGAAACCCCCATTGAAACCTTCCAGGACAGACTTTTAGCATATCAAATGATCCTTTCTAATGGTCATGGAAGTCAAACGATCCATTGAGTGCTCTGTTCACCTTTCCCTTAGTTTGAGAAACTATGCTGAACAGCTACATATATACAGAACAACCTGAAACTATACAAATATCACAGGGATATTTACTTACCTTTAGCCACTTCAACTTTTAACCTTGCAATTTCTCCAGCTTTCAATCCCATAGCCTTCAAGCTTTCATCAGTCATCAGAGAAACAGTTTCTTTATCCAGCACCTAATTATACAACAGTTTCAATTTTTTAATGTATAGGGAAAACACATACAATAAGACAGCATTACATTCTACAGAACCTCACATGGTGAACAAAAAAGACAATGCTTAGAAACAGCAAAGTTATTTTAGAGGAATTCGAGGAATATTCACTGGAGGAAGAAAAATAAGCTTATTTAATCACAGATGATGTCATATTTACTGACCTGTTCCTGTAGAAAGACATGGAAAAGCTCTTCTCCTCTCCTAGTCTCAAACAGGGCTACCAAAAGCTGTGAATCATTGACAAGGAAAAAAACAAAATTATAGAGATCTATATTGGTTTCACTGAGAGCAATAGCCACTCAAATCTTTCCAATAGACAGCCTAGAGCTTCCACACAAAGCTTGACTGGTATCACTGATGCATATACCTATAATATCATCAATAAAACTCAACATTGTACAGTGATGGAATATGGCAATGATGAATGGTGCATATTTACATGTACATATGGCTGGGCGTTAAACTAGGGTGTGCTTACAGCTGCAGTCACAAAATGATTATGTAATTTGCCATACAATACATTACATGTAGGTTTATTTGATGAGGATTCAAACCCGTACACCATCACCCCTGGATGATGGTATCTTGACCTCTCTTCAATTAAAGCATGCACATTTGCCGAAGTGGCTGAAGCGGGTAGAAAAAGCAGTCTTGCCCTTGTCAATGTCATGGGAGTTGCAGTGATGAAATCGTCCACCGCTGATGATGCAAAACAGCTGTAATTTGACGCTTCCCTAATGTCTCTCGCTGTTTCAGTAACTTTCACATGAGTGACTCGCTTATCGACGTTGAACTTAGTTGGTTTCAAACCACTCTATCAAGCTCTGCATGCGTGGCAACAGCTTTATTGGCTACAATATTGTTGTGTGGTTTGGGGCACAGTCGGTTGACAAGTACCACGTGTACATGTTGCATGGACTCGTGTTTGTTGCGTTCGGCTGTAGCGACTCTCAAACACTCTCATCATCAAATCTCACGATGAAAAACACAGCCCTATGCATAAAACTCTGTATCGCTATCCCTGAGTCAAGATCACTGAATATCGAGCATACGTTGGTTTAACGTACCTGCTGTAATTCTACAGTTAGCCGCCATGTTGGACTAATAGAAGTTCTAGGTCAGCGACGTTGTGATGGGCAAGACTCAGCGGCCGCGGCCTTGATCTGCAATAACACGTAAACGTTACATGTAACACAAACCATCAGCTTTCACAAAGGCTATTTGAACTTGATATGATTAGACTTATGTTCGTTGAATTTTATTGGTCAACAACAACACGACTATAAACATAAACACCGATACAAACAACAATTAATTTATAAATTATGGGGGTATCACTGTCCTTTGTCAAAGGATTTTGATCAGTAAGTTGTTCAAACATGTTAAATCATTGACCCTCGAGAAACGTTATTCTCGAGGGTCTATGGTTAAATGTTACCTCGGTAAGGCTCGCGCCAGCTGCATTATTGCACACATCAGCTGACTTAAGATGATATTAACTTATAAATGGCAACGCTTACTAGCCATCGTGATCATGTGAATCATAACTATAAATCGTGAGACAGTCCTACCGTTTTACGGTGATAATGTCATCATTGGCGACCATCTTGTCCGGTGTCATGTGGTGAAAGAAATTATGGGATGGCTAAATTTTGAAGTGGGAAATGAGTAGATTGGTCTAAATTTAGAAACACAATTTTGAAGTGAGAAGTGCTAGCGAAATTTTGAAGTGAGAAGTCCTCGCGAAATTTTGAAGTGAGAAGTCGTAGTGAAATTTTGAAGTGAGAAGTCGTAGCGAAATTTTGAAGTGAGAAGTCGTAGTGAAATTTTGAAGTGAGAAGTCCTCGCGAAATTTTGAAGTGAGAAGTCGTAGCGAAATTTTGAAGTGAGAAGTCGTAGCGAAATTTTGAAGTGAGAAGTCGTAGTGAAATTTTGAAGTGAGAAGTACGTGCCAAAGTCTGCATTTAGGAACGTGATTTGTAAGATGTTGGAGTTTTACTGTATAGAAAGTAACAAAACCAAAACACATTTATGATGTTTTTGTAATGCTTTTAAAAGTAAAATATCTCGTTTTTAGGGGCCTAAATGGTTTTCAGACAGAAGGAATAGGTTACAGTATTACCCCGATATTTCTAATAATATAAGGATTAATTTAGGGGCTACAGCTCGAAGTATATCAGGTGTAAATGCCGGTCGACTTCCGTTAAGGACTGTGCAGTGCTTGTTCATACAGCAGAAATCGTAGAAGTATTTACACAAATTAATGTGTTACAGCTTTCAATGAGTGTTCATACTATCAATCCATACATTCGCTCATAAATGGTGGAGTAATTTATTAATTGTATGAGGGAATTACTGTCCTTTGATCAGTAAGTTGATCATCTTTGATCAGTAAGTTGTCCAAACATGTTAAACGTTGCCTCGGTAAAGCTCGCACCAGCTGCATTGTTGCACACATCAGCTGACTTACGATGAAATTAACTTATAAATCGCGAAGCTTACACGAATTTTGGCCATCGTGATCAAGTGAATCTTAACTATAAATCGTGAGACAGTCCTACCGTGTTACGGTGATTATATAGCTGTGATATCGCAGCGGTACTTGTGGCGTATGTTGAACGCGATCGGGTCATTGGGGTCATCGCCACAGTCTGCCACAGGGACCGTGGCGATATCACAGCTAGGTGATTATAATGTCCAGCGTTGGCGACCATCTTGTCTCTGTGTCATGTGGTGAAAGAAATTATAGGATGGCTACATTTTGGAGTGGGAAATGCGTAGATAGGTCTAAATTTAGAAACACAATTTTGAAGTGAGAAGTCGGAAAAATTTTGAAGTGAGAAGTCGTAGTGAAATTTTGAAGTGAGAAGTCGTAGCGAAATTTTGAAGTGAGAAGTCGGAATTTTTTTGAAGTGAGAAGTCGGAATTTTTTTGAAGTGAGAAGTGGTAGCGAAATTTTGAAGTGAGAAGTCGTAGCGAAATTTTGAAGTGAGAAGTCCTCGCGAAATTTTGAAGTGAGAAGTCGGAATTTTTTTGAAGTGAGAAGTCGTAGTGAAATTTTGAAGTGAGAAGTCCTCGCGAAATTTTGAAGTGAGAAGTCGGAATTTTTTTGAAGTGAGAAGTCGTAGTGAAATTTTGAAGTGAGAAGTCCTCGCGAAATTTTGAAGTGAGAAGTCGTAGCGAAATTTTGAAGTGAGAAGTCGGAATTTTTTTGAAGTGAGAAGTCGTAGTGAAATTTTGAAGTGAGAAGTCCTCTCGAAATTTTGAAGTGAGAAGTCCTCGCGAAATTTTGAAGTGAGAAGTCGTAGCGAAATTTTGAAGTGAGAAGTCGGAATTTTTTTGAAGTGAGAAGTCGTAGCGAAATTTTGAAGTGAGAAGTCGGACATTTTTTGAAGTGAGTTCTTAAGTTGGACATTTTTTGGAGTGAGAAGTCCTCGCGAAACTTTGAAGTGAGAAAAAAATAATACTGTAGTTTAGGCGAGAAATACATGCCAAAGTCTAAATCTACAAAGTTGAAGTGAGAAATACGTACCAGAGCCTATAAATTCAGAAACTTAATTTTGTTGTTAGATGTATGAACGTTTCAGTGTCATTTATTACAAAATACCTAAACTAAAACTCATTTGTGATGTTTTTTATGCTTTTATGTTACCTTTTACAGGTAAAATATCTCGGTTGTAAATAGTCTTCAAACAGAAAGCCTAAGTTACAGCACTACAATTTCTAACAATATAAGAGCTCGTTCGAGTAAATGCCTGTCGACCTCTGTTGAGGAAATCTGCAGAAATCGAAGAAGTATTTACGCAATTCATGTATGAGAGATTTCTGTGAGTGTCAATATTGCCTATCCACACATTCGCTCATAAATAGTGGGGGAATGTATTAATTATGGAGGAATCACCGTCCTTGATCAGTTCGTTGATCATCTTATTTCATCGGTCGTGTGTTCAAACGTTTTCAATCGTACCTCGGTATTAGGTTCGCGGCAGCTGCATTATGCACACATCAACTGACTTATGATAAAATCAATGGAAATCTTACCTGCTAAATCGCGAAACATACACGATCTCAGCCGTCTCGACCATGTGTCCTGACTGCCACCATCTTGTTACAGGAATTGTGGGTCGTCAACATTATGAAGTGAGAAGTTTGTCGAAGTGTCTAATTTTAGAAGCAAAACTTTGAAGTGAGAAGTCCCCATTACACGAAATTTTGAAGTGAGAAATGTGTAAGAGTTTCTTAATTTAGAAATGAAATTTTGAAGTGAGAAGTCGCACGAAATTTTGAAGTGAGAAATGTGTAAGAGTTTCTAAATTTAGAAATGAAATTTTGAAGTGAGAAGTCGCGTTGAAATATTGAAGTAGGAAGTACGATGGCCCTCAGCGGCTTTCGTAATTTGTCGTTGTGGATTCTTCAACTTCCCCTTTCTCTTTCGGTTTCCTCTTCAATTCACATTTCTTCCATCGTTTTTCAGCTTTCCTGACCAGATTTGTCTTCGGCGCGTTCCACACTGGATTACCTTTTCTTAAGCTCTGTATTGATTTACCGAAAGCAGATGAACCAGATATCTGCCTATCTCCAGGAGAAGTTCTTTGTCTCTCACCATACCGAGCAGAGTCGTTCAAATCAAGACCTTTCACTTCATGGATTAGATCACTGAAAGCCATTGTGTATATCTATATCGTCTCTCACCGGAAAACGTTATTTCGTTATCGGATTTCTGCGATTACCAAGCAAAACGTCAAGTTACTGAAGTTATCTGTTTTGTTTGATTGTGGACGTCGACTGGATATTCGATTTCTGAAGTAAAGTTTCGAACAAGTTCTCGTGACGTCATAAATCGAATCGCCGTGACAGGTGCCTTGCGATGGAATACCCTCGTATCACGCGGTAAAAATTCTAACACTGAATGATATAAAACTCAGCCATTCTTTTATTTCAAAAGCTACGTAATGATTCATATTGTGTTTCTGCATTTTGATTCTAGTAGACATTATCATGTACAGTTGTCTTTAGTTTCGCCACGTCCAAGTTTCCGTGCCGTAATTGTCCTTGTCCGGGTGACATGATACGCAAAGGAGCGCTGTGCCTCAATTAGACGTGCATGGCCAAGGTCTTGACGAGAAACATGTGTGTTCCTTAGCGGCATAACATTATTTACCATCTCTGTTTGATATCATTGAGTAATTTTTATCAACATTGCAAACTTGGTTTATATCTGTTTATTCTGCCTTTGCCCACATGCTTTGTGTAATCGCTTCGATTCCTCAAAATCTTTGATATTTCATGTTCATATATAAGTACTAAGTACGTGCCCTAAAATTATGGACACATGGAATATGAATATCTATTACAAACATTTCATTTCACAGATTTATTCTGTCAACCATTATAAGAGGAATATTATTTTGAATGCATCTCCTCTCATAACAAAGTTGATGTCTCCGCCGATAACTCTGTACTTCATAATTCACCATTCTCAAAATTCAGGGAATTAATACAATCAGCATTTACAGCTATGAATTGGCATTTATCAGTGTCTTGGAGACTGGTCCATCCAACCACGGTCCCTCCCTTTTGTGGAGGGACCGTGATCCATCTCATCATTAAGAACACACACTCAGACAAATGTTATAACAGTCGTCATTTGTCGTGTAAACAACGATCGATAATCGGATCGTAAAGCAGACACAGGATTGTTATCACTAGATTGTTTTCCCAATGTGGACGGTAAGCAATTCACTTCCTGAATGGAAACGGCGTGATAATGTTTATCTGCAAATGTTGGTGAATGATATGCGATACGTGCACTTTTCTATCAACAAAATACAATTTGGAAAGTCAATGCAAGAAATATCGCGCCAATCAATTATTTGGACGTGAAAGGCTATACGGGGTGACGTCATCGGTTCAAGGAAGGATGAAATGCTTATTCCTCTAAGCTAGTACACGCGTCCAAAGTGAAATTCTTACACTTTTACTCAAACTTTCCTCAATGAAACTTTAAACAGTTCTTTTTTTAAATTAAGAATAAAAATCAGGAGTCTACATGCAAATTTTGGTACTACAGAAACAAATTACCTCAAATTTACCAAAATGGCCGCCATCCCTGTTGGCAAAGAAAATTTTTTCTTACTCCGAGGGCTTTAAAATGGGTTCCCACGGGTGGTAGATTAGAAAATTGTAGGAATTTGAAAGTCCGAATATTTGTCCCCGAGGAGCATTCTACTCCAAGTCTTCCAGAAACTTAATCGGTTAATATTGAACACGCCGCAAGGCTCTTAAGTCTTCTCTGTCAATTAAAACAAATGTAGGCCTGCTCTATTCTGGCGTTGAACTAGATTTGAGAAAAATGTTATATATTTACGAAAAGAGCACATCTTTAATTCTGTATCATTACACAAGAAACATTATACTGAATTTCTAGTCTCAGATCGTTTATGTAGGATTTGGGGGTCGACGGAGTGTCGACAGGGATGGCAACAATCATGTGATGGAGGGAGTGAGAAGGATGAGGACCAGCGGGTGTTTTTTTCCAGGTAGGGAAATGAAAGAGTGAAACAGGTAGGTGGATGGTAAAGAAATCCAATCGATGGGGGAAGAAGTGGTGAACAGCTTTTTATTTTTCCCTTCTACTACTATATTGTCTATGAAATAATTTACCATAGTATAATTATGTGTAAAACACTTCTGTAAAAGTAAATAGAAACAGGCTCACCGGCAACAGGCTGTGTTTCCCAGCCAAAGAGCGGGTATACCCAAATATTGTTTGGGACAGACCTAAGATTTGGCTTCTACAAAAAGTTTATAAAAAATGTTAAGGTTGACGTTTTAACGCTCCGTCTCGCCCCAAGTCTAGGTTTCTCGGTCTCTGTACTCTAAAAACTATCGCTGGTTCTATCTCACTATTGAATCCAGTCCTTACCTCGACTCTTTAACTTTTTTCGATTTTTTAAGATAGATATTGTGGATTTCATCTTTGTATCGCTAATATTCATTGACTCTGTGATACAGCATTGAATGGCTGGAGGTAATCGACCGCAACGATGGTAATTACTGAACTGACAATATTAAAACTCGTAAGGCCAGAAAGAAAAAAATTAATAGTTCATCTGAATCGCCGCTTCTACTTTGCCAGATTGCAATTTTTTTGACTTCGGCAAATTCATACTTCTGCATTGCAAGTACTTAGTACCGCCGCTGGCGGTGCCCTACACTTCGTCGGATTTCTGAGACGGCTGAATTTTGCAAATCACGACACAAACTGGGTCAATTTTTGGCTGAAATTTCTCCGTTCTGTCAAGGTTAGTACACCATGACTATTAATTTAATCGCCAGCATTCGGCAAAAAGTCCGAGGGACAGCGATTACCTTTGGCCTAAAAAAATTCAAAAAATCCGATGAACAAGATTTTTTTTCTCTGGCCTAAAGAGAATCGACTGTGCCGTTGTAGCATTGGCTTGAATTTAACAGTGAAAAGTCAGCTTGTTTTGAACTTTTCGCCAGGAGTAGAGCTTGTGACTTTGTTGGCACTCGCTCCGAGCATCAGCTCTCAGCCATGAGCAAAAATATATAGTCAGTACCCATCCTGCGGTACCATACTGGCTACCATACTGGCTACGTTGATATTTTACATGAAAATAAAGAAAGCAAGCAGGACTGCCTAACATTGAAAGGAAACAATGATGACAATTTGTCAAAACGTAGATTGTTAAAGATCATTGCGTGACATGACTAGCATTTTCGTATGTGTCACTCAAAAATTGTGTTTTAGTGTTAGCAAACACTATAAGGAAAAATTGCGAGACTAGGGCGAGAAAGTGACGCTTTCTCGCAATTGGTGAGAATCTCTTGTCATTCTCACTGCTACCGGTGAGAATTTTTGAATTCTCACTGGTGATCAGTGAGAAATGCTTTCCTTGGCGAGATAATAGAATCTCACTTAAGAGTTGATTTCTCACTGATCACCAGTGAGAATTCAAAATTTTCACCAGTAGGAGTAAGAATAACAAGAGATTCTCACCCATTGCGAGAAAGCGTCACTTTCTCGCCCCAGTCTCGCAATTTTTCCCTATAGTGAAAGTAATTAGATGTTCCGTTCACATGACTTAGCAGGTCGAAACCTGCATTTTATTTTTATGTTACCTCGTTTGTTCGCTCTAGAGTCGATAAAATGCAAAGAAAAGCAATTCATAACTGGACATGTTTAAATGATGATGTCAGGGTGAATGTTGTCTGCTCAGTATCTGCGCAAATGACTTGAATTTGTCACAGCTTCCTAGCTATTTACTGAGAATCATACATAGAGAATTTTAGGGTTGAGAGTCATTTCCAGATTATTATTTTAGAACAATAACATTCTCAATGACAAAGTTATCGTAATGACGTTGATACAGGCGAAAATACAGACAAATAATATTCAGTAATTTCCATATTTAATGAATTTTCACAATTTTCCAATAGGATTTGATAAAAGCCGATGAAACTCGTTATACATATTTATAAAGATATTTGCAAGATATTTGGTTTTTCATTGTCATCTGAATGATGACATTAACAGTCGTTTACATCATCACTGGAATTGACGAATGTTCATCTGAACTCACTGATATACAAAGTGGGAGTTGGGTCTGGACAAATATAGCGTCAATATAAGAGGTTTGTGGGTGGCGATCTCACTCGCACTCGACTAAGAAAAGTACCAAAGATGGCCAACCTTGTCATGTCGCAAATGAAATGCCAGCTGTCTCTGTCGATTAAATTCTGCTTGGTTGCACTCTTGATCGTTTTTCGTAATATTGAAAGACATCCAGGACCTCCAAAACTACATCGGGTACCATTACAGATTACAGACTTTAGAGGGTTTAAGTCGCCCATTTTTCACGAATTTTGCTTGACACGAGATACTATCTATATTGTGTGACATGTTGAAAGATACTGAATGAATGGGTGTATATTTAACCCCTGTTTTAGACAAATTAAAAGAAATCATGGCGAAAATGAATTAATGGTCATGACCATTAATTCATTTTCACGATGGTTTCATCTATCGTGTCTAAAACCGGGGTAGAATATATGCATGGTCACCCATTCATTCAGTATCTTTCAACATGTCAAACAATATAAGTAGTATCTCGTATCAAACAAAATTCATGAAGAAATTGGCGACTCTGTGCCTTTAAGACATCAACGAAATGATTTGCATGTATAAGCGTTGGACATAACAAAGTGATTGCACGATCTGAATATATATGGCAAAAACCAGAACTACTTCAGATGTGATGGAACATCTTCAACAAAACTCTGCTTATCTTGAAGCAAGCAAGGACTCTGTAAATGAAATCAAAACGAGACAAGAACAACTAAGGAGAGAGAATGGCAGCCTGATACAAACAAACGATGATTTGGGAATCGCAGCAGAAAAATAACAACATGTTTTACAGTGTACCGCAACATAACCAATATGTTAGTTGGGAATACTAAGGAGAGAAGGTCAAGTTGACATTCTAAAATAAGCAGGATGCAATCACAATTAAATGTGAGAGGGTATACCGCACCTCACTGCCAATGATCTGTCTGTGCGAGCGAAACCGATCGTCGTTATAGGCCTAAATGACAGATCGAAGTTGTAAAGGAACGAATATACATATTAGCGAAGACTTTTCGAGACGAACCCAATCGAGACTACATATTCGCGTTTCGCAAGTTGCTGATTGAAGGGAACCCAACGAAACAAGTCGAAAGTCGTTACAATAACAATGAAGGTAAGAAAACGGTTTATACGATCAATGAAATTAGCGGAAAATCTTACCAATACACCGACCAATAGATGTGGGTGTGTCCAAGGCAGAAACAATAACTTAAATATTTATGTCATTATGTTGAACATCAGAGGTTTAAAATCCAAATTGTAGTATACTTAGTTTATTTCTTGTTGTGGAACCTACGATGTGCTTAGCTTGTTGGAAACTTTCTAGACATCTACTAGTATAGAGTGTTGATTTTTCTGAAAGATTTATCAGATATTTAAAGAAAACCACTCAACTGATATGTGTATCTTTATTTTGAAAGAGGTCATTGATATTTACAATCGACATAACAGTACTGTATTTTTATGCTTTCTTGATGCGACAAAAGTATTTGACAGGATTAATCACTGGACCTTGTTTCGTAAATTGATTGACAGATCTGTTCCACTTTTTATTGTTAAAATTTTAGTTTTCTGGTACAGACACCAATGTTTTCGTGTCAGATGGGGTTCAGTGCTGTCAGACAGCTTTCCAGTCAAAAATGGTGTCAGACAGGGGGAATTCTTTCCCCATGGCTTTTTGCAGTATATGTAGATAAGCTAAGTAATGACCTTGATGGAACACAAATTGGTTGTTTTCTTGCAGGAAAATGTGTTAATCATCTCATGTATGCAGACGATATTGTCCTTATATGTCCCTCAGTTAAGGGTCTTAATATGTTAGTTAAAAAGTGCTGTAGTTATCCTGCTGTCCACGATATTATCTTTAATGCTAAGAAATCGAAGTGCTTGTTTGTAAAACCACCAAGGTACAAAATTTCACGTTTACCTCACATTCTTCTTAATGATACTGTGTTGAAATTTGTTGAGAAACATAAGTATTTGGGAGTCATCTTCAACCATTTTGGAAATGACAATGACGACATAATGCGCCAAATGAGATTGCTGTATTCTCAGGCGAATTCACTTATTCGTAAATTTCATAGATGTTCAACCCTGGTCAAAACTAGGCTTTTTCAAACTTTCTGTTCTTCGATGTACTGTTCCCATTTATGGAGTGTCTTCTCCAAAAGAAGTATGAGCGACATTCGTGTTGCTTACAATAATAGTAATAGAATTCTTTTGAATATTAAGCAAAGATTGAGCATAAGTGAAACATTTGTACGTAATCACATTTTGACCTTTCACAGTAAACTTCGTGCGGCTAGGGCTGGTTATCTTATACTGACCAGAAGTACAAATACTTTAGTCTGCTCTGCCTTGTCTGGTTATGTTATTAAAGGGAGTAGATGGTGGAAATGTTTTATGACAGATTGTTTTTAAGGTTTTTTCTGTGCTTGTAGAATCTCTGTATTGTATTGTTGAGACAATTTTTTATGGAAGCATGTAGTTTGTTGTCTACGTATTTGTCTGTTTTTCTTTCAACTTTGCATTTTTCTATGAGCTGGTTCTCGAAATAAAGGTTATTATTATACTGTGATTGTTTACCTGTAACAAAACGCCATACACGAGGAAGTCCAAGTGGTGGCATTTTATTGCATTTAAAGAAAACCATTTACGATAAAATGTGTACATGTAACATTTTTAGTATATAAATTAAACTTTGATTTTTAAAATTAGCTAAAATGTAATTGTCCCATAAAAGCCTGAGCGCATCTTATTCTATATTTTTGCCAACGCATGTATGCAGTTTTACATGCTCAGCTTTGTGTTTTAATAGTGAAAATTGCTGCTGTCTAAGGGATATGACCACGGTCCTATGTTGAGGGACCGTGATATGGCGTTATCACTTTTGATTGGACAACGCTTTGGTAGTGACGTTATCATTTTATTTGACTTTCAGTGACGTGCATCCTAACATGCTAATTTAGGTCTTCTCAGTATTTGAGTGCAGAATGTGCAACAGTGTTGCTATCTTGTTTCTGATTGGTCAAACTCCGTTTTCTAAAACATGGTGTGCGACTGAATTGCTAAATGTGTATGGTGACATGTATGATGTTGCAACCTGTCTTCTTTCCAAGCGATCAATATTTTTACCCCTGTTTCAGTTCAAACCCACCAAATCTTGCCAACATTCTGCCGTCATCGCATGGTCAGTCAGTGTCGTTGGGTATGTCCCTTGCCAGCCCAGCATGGATAGCAAAAATTCTACAAGTGTTTCAGTTTTGCAATATAACAGAGTTCTCACTGATTTCAGTGAGGTTAGTGCCACCGAACTAAACTTTTGGCTGCTGCATTTTTTGAGGAAGTCCACAAGCGAAATGTCAAAAAGTACATGCCAAATACACTCTGCCAGCTGGAGCGTGTGGGCTCAAACGGCATTATGAGACGATTTAGGGCGTTTTGATTTGAATTTTTCAGCCGCAAATGACGCGGCCTTTGTCACAAGTAGATGAATTTTCGATGGTATGATGAAACAGATGTACACTGAATGTTTGGACTGTAGACGTGGGTCGAAAAATGAAGGACGTGAATTTTGAAATAAAACTCTTTTGACCCAACTTTGAATATCCAAGCTCATTTGAATAATTGATTCTGTATGAAAGCTATCGGACTTTTATGTTACAGCTCAGTAGGTTTTTGTATAAAAAGTCACAGTCTTGTAATGGATTTCTATGACGTATAATACGTCACTTTTCTTGCGTTATAAATAAAGCATTTCATTAACTCGGTTCTTGTGCGATTTTTAGATTTTACCCTCCAATTTCCCTGTGCTTCAATGTCCCCTCCCCGCTTTCGCGATTGGCATCATGATCGTCACGAAGGGCCTCATGAATAGATAAAGACTATTGAATGGAGCAATCTGATTGATCAATTGCCACATGATAGTTTTTAATATCTGCGGGAATTTTGATTTTCATATTGTCAATGGTACACTGTAAAAATAGCGGACGCTAGACGCGTCTTTACGCGTTTCAAAATGTAGATGTCGGTGTTCAAATTTGAACGCCAAGTGTTCATATTGTTAACGTTAGTGTTCATATTATTAACAGTGGTGTTCTAAAGCTGAACACGAAGTGTTAACAACTATCTTCTTCAAGAGTTCAAATACTTAGCATTACAGAAATTTTACAATACTGTAAAACAATTAACAATCTTAAGTGTTTTTTTACTTTACTATGGCTATATTAAATTTACTACTGCCTCGCTGTCCGGCAAACGTACACGGATTTTGATGTAACGAATTTGCCACAAAGTGAAAAATATCTCCGGTCTAAAATTGCTGAAAGCATGTTTTTTCGAAAAAAGGAAGTATACAAAATAATTTTACACGTTTATTACGGGTTGAAATTTTGAAATTTAGAAAAGAAAATCAGATAACCACCATGAACGTTTTAATTTTAACATCGGCGTGCAAGAGGCGTTCTACTCCTAAACACTAGGTGTTCAAATTTGGTGCCGTTTCTTATCCCGTAATGCATCAAAACGGAAGTTGCGACATTTTTCTTGTAAACGCACGCTGAAGTCGTGATCGTGCGGAAGCAAGACCAGAAAGGGTAAGTTTTCTCTCCAAAATAGTTAAAAGGTGTTAAATTTTCAAGCACCTGTATTATTATCCTTTGAAATTATTTGTATAGTACTTTGGAATAGCTAAAATACGAGAAGAAACCTTTTTTTTCTTTCAGTGGCTGGTATACCATACACTAGCTGTGAATACGCAGCGGTGTTTTGGGCCGCGCGTATCGATCGCACTCGGGTCAAGGGTCATGCCGCTGCGTAATCACAGCTAACACATGTCTTTTGGTAATCACAATCGCATGTAAAACATTAGTTAAACATCGCAGAGTGTACACTCTATTGTTTCAGCATTTGAGAGTTGGCTTTTTTACTTTTCATCAGTTGATGACAAGAAGAAGCCAATATTTTGTAACAGTATCGAAAAGAGGCACTGTATACCAAAGTCACCTCTTTTCCTTAACCTAATAAGGCCACCTTGTCTTTTATTTAAAGTCTCATGTCGCTATATTACCTATAATTGAATTATTTCCAGGATGTCAAAAGTTGGATTAACCTGGTTATCGAAGAGTTATTACAGAAGCTGACGGTACAGAAATTGACGATGATTAGTGTACAGGTAGCTGTCTGGAAACAAGCTTGAGAACCTCAGTTCATCTCTAGTGTAGATTTAAACTTTCGAGGGTCAGTAACTGAATTTTGATAAGTTTCTGTATTTTTGTTCTGAATGTATCTAAGCTTTGGTAGAACGCTATGATGAACTAAATGTTACTGGAGAATAAGCTTTCAAATACGTGTAGTCTCCCTTATCAGATGCAAGAATGGAATGAAGAAATAAAGCAGAAAGCGACAGAAATTCAGAGTGAAAAATGTACACTCTGAATTTATGAATTCTATGAAGTTTTCACTCAGAATTTTCTGTCGCTTTCTGCTTCAATTCTTCATTACACCCTTGCATCTAATGAAGGAGACTTCACGTCTACAAAGGCTTATGCTTCAATTAAATTTAGTTGATCATAGCCTACCAAATCTTAGATTATTTTGTATTGTAGATCAACACGTTTTTTGTTCTCGATTTGTTACTGTTTTTTAGCTTTGCTGTTAGCGACGCAGAGCTTATCTAATAGGTGAATGTGTGGCATCGTCCTCAAATTTTTACATCCCAAGCTTTTTCTTCAAAACGGCCAGTACGATTTCTTTAATATTTATCTTTATTTAAAGATATTACAAACAAACAAACCTTTTCGTTCATGAATTACTTTGTTGGACAAGGAAATAGGTTTTACACTGCCAAGGACCCACTTTACCCACTTTCTAATGTTGTGCCTTACTGTGACAACTTGACATGTTGTGTTTACTTTAGTGTGGACAACTATGTAGCATGTGCATCAGAGAAGCCTTGGCAAACGTTTTTCCAAATTTACAATTGTCTATACAAAAGGAAATTTCTGTAAGAAACCGTCTTACAAAAATGGAGTATGCAATTCATACATATACGTGTTTTCAAAACAATAAGCCAAATTTTGAGCTTTTTCAAAACAGATATTCTTGTACGGTTTTACAACTATGAACATATGACGTAATCCACAATATTTAAGTAAAACCTGTTTTGTCATTACTTTGTTCATGTCGTTTGAAAACAATCTGCAGTGTGTTAGTTGGATTTTCTTTTGTTAATGTTGTGATGAGTGTTTACACCATTGATGTTTTCCTCTGACAAACTTTACAAAGTGGCCATGTTTATTTGCCCATTTTATACTAAATTATTGCATTTTATGCAAGGAATTTTTTGTGTATTTTTAGAATAAAATAGTTTTACTGAATATCAATGGTCTGCTTTGTTATTGCCAGGCTTGAACACCCCCTGAACGCCCAAAATGAAAGGTGTTCAACAAGTGCATATCATGTGTTCTATCCTTTAACACACTCATCGTTGAACGGCGTCCATGCGTTCAAAAAGTGTTACAGCCCTTTGAACGCGTAAATGCGTTCAATTTTTTGAACACATTTCATGTGCAATCAATCTGATTAAAATCAGATGTAGAGTACGGCGACGTCTTCTTATGCGTACGCGGTATTCTCTCGCTGTCGCCTCTCACTACAGAATACCGCGTACGCATAAGAGGACGTCGCCGTACTCTACATCTGATTTTAATCAGATTGATGTGCAATGTGTGTTCAGTCATGGAACACTATGGTGTTCAATATAAGTCTGATGAACACGTGATGTTCAAAATTTGAACACGTGTGTTCAAATATTGAACGTTGGTTGAACACGTAGTGTTAAATTTCTGAACGTCTAGACGCGTTCAAAAAGTGTTACAAAAAGGCGTTTAATTGGTGTTCTATCCTTGAACACTTAACTTTACAGTGTAGAACGGCGATCGGTAAGCTAGGAAATGTAACCTGTGTGAATACAAATGGGTATTGTGATGTTTAATATACGATAATGATCTTCACAATTTTCGCTGACGTGAATAATTTGATGTTTTGTTTATGGTCGATTTAGACCATTGTTACAGTACTTTTTTACCTGGTTGTTCGTCTCGTTGACTCGTCTAGGCCTGCTGAGAACTACTGTGTATCTTCAAAATATTGACTACACCAAACGTTCGGAGTTCGCTGACACTACATAGACTTTATCTCTTTGTAGACAAGCTGGACAGGTGCCATCGCCCAAGATATGCTTCTCCCATAGTCTTTATGTCTTGTGTCCGCCGTATTCCTCTGTCTGTGTATTTAACCCCTCGTATTATTTTAGAATGGGATTGAAAACTTTATATTAAAGGTTTGATCATACGATAGCCATGAATTAAAGATAAAATAATACATCCAATCACAAACATCAATATATCATGATCTTAAAATTACATGTCACAATTAACATTCCAACGTCACTGTGACTCGTTGCAAATTCATTACGGGAAATTCTCATTTTCATTTATTAACTATTATCTATTTTCATTATTCTAATATCATTCGAACATGTGTTGCGTAAAACCTTGTAGAAAGGAATTAGCCGAGTTAAATAATTTTACTGAGATCGATGACCGCTAGGTTCATTAATCTCTGTGTGAGATAAACCACCTTCGTAACACCATTTTGCGACTTTAGATCAGGGTGTTAAGCTGCAAGTTATAAAAAAGTGTCCTGATAACCTCATCTCTACCAATGTTCGTCTTCATATATCTGAAAAATGCACAACTAACTTTTTCAGTACTGCGTAATGTTAAAGATTCGTAACAGAACATTGCGAACCCAATGCAAATGATAAATTGAATTGATGGATGTTATCAGTACAAACATCAGAGTGCCCGTTAATAAAATCAAATAGTTCGGTTTGATGCATCTCATAAAAACAAAAATCGTTGCGTACATGATAAATGAAACTATTCTGAAGAAATACTGTACTTCCATGGAGACTCGTAACGATTACAAAGTTGCAAAGAAACATATTAAGGTAGAACGCAACTTTCGAATTTCTACAATTCCTTCCTGATGTATCACTTGTGGGTGCTCATTGTAAAGCTCTTGGAGAAAGAAAATCTTTTACCCTCTTAGTTTTTTTGAAAATCCAAAATTAAATTTCCCCCCATAGACTTAACGCATGGATGGCGGCCATGTTGAATTTCAAATATCGCAAAATGTTGGGTAATTTGTTTCGCTAGTTCTAAACTTTGCACAGTGATCCCAGATTTTTATTGTAGATTTGGTAAGAGAATGGTTGAATTAAAAGTGCAAGTCTTTCACTCTTGAAGCGCATAGTATAGTACAGTCAATCTATGACATTATGCACCCAACCCACCACAAATTGCAACAGAATTTTTTTCTTCAAAATGCATTTCAGAGAGGAACCCGAATCAACATACTGAAAGTTTACTTGAATCTACCTTGTGGAAATATGTCTAATTTGCATAAACCAAATATGGCTGCCAGCTGTCTGACAAAACATCATTATTGGCCACCTATCACATGGAAAAAAAGCTATTCTAGAGATTTTAAAGTCTAACGTTACTTATTTGGCACAGGGAATTAGTTTGGAGATATAATGTTTAACATAGGAACTTTGAGCATATTTCTTTGCCATGGGCAAACGATTTTTGAGGTACAGTGTTTTACACAGGCATTTTAATAATTTGCATAAGTCCAATATGGCGGCCGAAATTCCTACAAATGACATTTTCAGTCATACACCACGTATTAAAACAAGCTATTTCAGTGATTTTTAAGTGGAAATACATTTCTTGGGTACAAGAAACATTTTTGGATGTTCAATGTTTTACAAAAAGCACTATGATAATTTGCATGAATCCAACATGGCCGCCAAATTTATGTCTCATTGCTTAATAAGGTTCTGCTTTATTGTAGCACTAGGAATCAATCAAAGAGGAACTGAAGTTCTTGGACATTATTTTTAAAAATATGGAAAATATGCTGTAAACCTTAGTTTATAATAACGACCCATTTTACACTGAAAGTCTATTTTAATAGGTTTGTGGGGCACCCAACTGTGTTAAAACACTTCATAAATATAATGTATTTTGTAAAGAATGTTTAGACTGATTTTAGAGACTTCCGTATATGACTTACAAACAGATTAAAGCAAGTAATATACTGATAGCTTTTACTATTAAGACGTAAGAAAGTCATGCGATTTTATTATTTTGTGATTTTCTATATATAAAAAGTACTATTAATGATTGTAAGTCATCTTAATCATGTATTCTCCTTCCAAATGCAACATTGGATGCATTTGTGTAAGGCATTATTTGTAATTTGTATTTGTGTTTAATACCATACAATGACAAACCATATAATATGTGTGTTTACTGTTTAAAAGACATGTACAAAATGTGTAGTTTTTATTTTAGACTGAACTCACTAATTATGGATGAGTGTATCTTGAGTAGACCCACCCTAGATGATAAGCAAGAAGTCATCATATATAACAACAAAAAAGAATGAACAAATTAAAGCTAATGTAAACACAGAAACAAACAACAATATGACAAAAACAACAGAATGCCACGATGCACTCAAATTAAAACTTTTATTGCAGACAATGTCAGATTCATAGCAAAATTATCACCACACAAACTCACAAAAATCAGGCCTGCAAAAAATTGAAAACAGCATGCTTAAAAACGGCTTAAATTATTCAAACACCTACTCATCCCAACAGAATCAAACTTTCAAACAATACAAACAATACATCTGGAAGAAAGACACTTCCATATGCTGAAAATCAAAATGGACCTCTCATACAACATGTTTGAAACTCTGATAAACATATCTAATATTCAGGCCTAATTTTTCTTTAAAGGTTAATGATACAACAAAAAAGATTTTCCCCACTGGAACACACAAAAGCAACGGATATATTCCGGTTCTTACACTGAAAGCCATGTCATTCTAGTGCAATGTTCAAAGCCCTCATTAAAAATGAAACATTAAAGTAAAATGCAACAACAAAGACTATTTTTAAGCAGAAAATGACATGATGTAGACTATACTAAAAACAGGAAATAGAAAACATCATCGGGAGTAAAAGAACGTAAAGCAAGAAGGCAAGTGGAACAAAAAGTAGGAAACCAAACCAAGGATGACAGTGTATTTTTCACATTAATGTAATCCATATATCAGAACAAAGAGAATCATACAATTCCTGACAGAAAACTGGTATTAACTTAAAAAAACAAACAAAATATTAAAGAATCTGTTTGCAAAACAAAAAATTATTGCAAACAAAAGAATCAGAAAAATAGACAATCACAAGAAATCATAATCCAATACGAATGTCTTCACTTCGAACAACATGGGCATACACAATTACAAGTTTACGTGTCATCATATATCGAAGTGTCATTTTTCCAGATTTTCTTGTTAGTTTACGTAAAAGTTAGATTCTGTTTGAAATAATTTTAAGCCTTTGTTAAGTCTGCAGTTTTAAAATATATATTTTGATTGATGATAAGGTTGTTTTGAATCTGACATCTTTTGCAAAAGTGCTCTTTTAATTTGTGTGCATGTGGCACTTTTATATTTTGTGTCATCATATTATTCATTGTTTCTGTGATTTTATTAGCCTTGTTGTGTTTATTGTATTTTTGCTATTATGTGTGATTCCTTCCTGCCTATCATCTAGGGGAATCTACTAAAGATAAACTCATCCATAATGAGGTGGTTCTGTCTAAATTAACCAGTAAACATTTTATACGCGTCTTCTTAACAGTAAGCATTACAGATTACATATTTTGTCTCAGTATGGTATTAAAACCAATACAAATCACAAATAATGTACCACACTAATGAAGCCAACGTTATATTAAGAAAGATAATAAATGATTTAGACGACTTACAATGGTTAACAGGTACATATATAGAAACATTACGATATAATTAAAATCGCACGACTTTCTAACATCTTAATAATAAAAGCGTATATAACTTGTTTTAATCTGTTTGTTAGTCATGTATGGAATTCTATAAAATCAACCTAAACATTCTTTACAAAATACAGTATGTTCATAAAGTATTTTAACACATGCCCCACAAACCTATTAAAATAGACTTCCAGTGTTAAATGGGTCGTTATTATTAATAGGACGATATATCATATTTTCTATATTTTTAAAAATAAATGTCCAAGGACTTCAGTTCCTTTTTGATAGATTCCTAGTCCTAAAAATATACAATATTTTCATATTAGAAACTATTAAGCATTGGGGACATTAATTTGGCAGCCATGTTGGATTTATGCAATTTATCATAGTGCTTTTGTAAAACATTGAACCTCAAAGGTGTTTCTTATGCCCAAGAAATATATTTCAATTTAAAACATCACTGTAACAGCTTGTTTTTAATACATGGTGTATGACTAAAATGTCAATTGTAGGAATTTTGGCTGCCATATTGGATTAATGCAAATTATTAAAATGTCTATGTAAAACATTGTACCTCAAAAATCGTTTGTCCATGCCAAAGAAATGTTCTTAGACTTAAGAAATCACAGAAATAGCTTGTTTATGACCTGATGTTCAGGGGGAAATGTTATTTTGTGGGAATGTAATCATCCACATTGGATTTATGCAAATTGTCAAAGTTCCCATGTCAAACATTTTATCTCCAAAATGATTCCCTGTGACAAATAAGTAACGTTAGACTATAAAATCACTAGCTTCTTAACTAACTTTAGCTTCTTTAACATGTGATGTATGGCTAATAATGTTATT